>NC_063200.1:2784002-2934002 GCF_017589495.1 Alosa alosa | reverse complement strand
CCCACGTGTTTTAGTTTCAAATGAATACTTTTTCTTCTTGGGACTGGCCCGTTTGAGTCTTGGAAAATACTTTTGCATTTACATCGGGATTGAGATGATAAGAATTTAGCAGTCAACTTGATTGCAACAGTTTTGAACAAATTTGTGCAGTGTGCTAAACCGGATTTAATAGCAATTTAGCCAGTCGTCTTGCACTATTGTGAATGTTTGGATTAAATGTGCATGCATGAGGAGGGACCCATCTGTTGAGAGGGAGAGAGAGAGAGTGCATGGGGCAAGGACTTTAAGGTTGTATCAGTGATTTCAGGCCCAAAAAAAGGCCAAACATAAATGATCACATTCACCTAATCTTTCTTAACGATCCGCTAGCTGTCTGCCCCATAAGCAGGCAGACAAAAAAACGCGTCTCTGTAGGCACCCTAGGCTCCGAGATCTGTACACAAAAACAATTGCTACCAACAAGGGTTGGCAACCCACTCAAAAGCAAAATAAAGTGTTTCAACCAATAACCGACGAGATGCACGTTTAGGAAAGTTTTAATTGTACGGGAGGGAGGGGGAGGGAGTAGCGAGCTAGCTCTCTGTTTTGTTTGAACATCAACAGAAGTGACGTATCCCCGCTATCACTGATACAACCTTTAATGAGAGTCTGTGTTAAGGTAGGCCTACTCTGATAGAGTTGCATATACAATGCAAGAGATATTTAGCCTATTTATTTATGGACAAGGTAAGGTGGGAGGTGTGGTTTTTTTTATTGATATAGATTACATGTCTATTCCATGTCTATATCACACCTATAACCTATAGCCCTATATCACACCTATAGACATGGGCAGTATTTTAATTATAGCCTATGTATTTTAAATATGCATTTAATTACTTTAGCGTATTTTGTCATTTGTATTTTGCAGGATTGGAACAAGTCTAATGTAGTTTGTAACAAAATACTTTGAGGGATTGTATTTAGAGTATTTCAAATACTTAAATATGTAAGAAAAATCTGTCATTTTTTCTCTAATAAAACATTTCATCACTCAGTTAAATATACTAACCATTACAATACGCTATGCTTATCATAGTCTGGGAAAAGGCCAGAATCATGGTGAACCTGGTTTTGTTGGTTAAAGTTTTTTTTGCTCTTTCTTGTTGCCTAGGCGTTAGTCCATAAGAATAGGGAGGGTGCCCGATGATATCCCTTGGGCAATTCCCTATATTCAGCTCTAAAGTTGACCTAAGTAGCGATTTGTCCATACAAATACTAATCTCATTACCCTTTTGGAAGGACAGCGTAACATGTAAACCCATTTCTCCTTTTTCTTGCAGTAGTTTGCCACATTGTGACCCACGTAAGTGTTACAGTAGATACAACTCTTCCCTTTTACAATCCCCTCTGGACATGTCTGAAGTCTGAAGAAAAAATGAAAAGAAAAGTCAACTGAGGGAGCCAAAATGGTCAACATGGGTTGTAAAACTCAATTTTTTTGTTTGTGCCGCCAATTTAATGTCACCCTGTAGACAACTTAAAAGCTTTATATCTGTCTTTTCTGTTTCATCATCCCCTTAGAACATTGAAAGTTGAACACTTTTTTTATAAAAAGGAACTAACTTCAGGAGCTTGAATTGTCAGGTGTGTCAAATCAAGACTAAAATGTGAAAACGACACAGATAAGATGCTGAGGGAGAACATTAGGACATGGACCCCATATAATGACCTTTGACCCCATGACCTTAAATACCTAATAGCTGATGTTCATTCTCACTACAGGACAGTATTAAAACCATTTAATGGATTTGACATGAGGATTTATGCCAGCGATAAAATCCGCCGAGGTCTGCAGAAATGGAGGAGACAGACACAAAGACCTCCCCGATGCGAAAAGAGTTTTCTCCACAAGTTAATTAATTCTGTATATCGGGACACCTTGCAGGATGTTATTGTGTTTGTCCCCCATGTTACCAGTCATTTATGTAGGCAATAGGCATGCATTTATAACACAAAAAGGGAAATGCAGTTCAGGTTAAAAAATAAATTTGTCGTTCTACATTCATTGGTTACGGAAATGATGGTGGGTAGTATTCTATGTCAGGGGGTCTCAACTGGTCTGGCTTTGGGACCCACAATGTCCCATGTTCATAAAGTTGCGACCCATATGTATATTTTTATATATTTTATATTATTATATTATTATATTTTATATATTTTTTATTCCCATATATATTTTTTTTTAGCGTTCAAGCCAATGGATATGGTGAGCTACATGGTAAGACAAGCGAAGTGCCTGTAGGCCTACTTGTTTTGAACATGCAGATGTTTGGCATTAGCCTACATTTGTGAAGTCTTCAACTCTTGATGTCACCTTTCAAAGTACTCGACAGGTATCACTTTGACAGGGGTGCCTTGTTTCCATGTGGCATTTTAGTTTTGATGGTTTCATGCTCTCATGTACCAGCCATCTACTGCATACCACACAATGGGGTTTCTGTCCTATTTTGTCCTCAGTTTAAGTGAATCCATATTCCAAAAATATTCAGAGTAGCAGCCTACTTGCGTTTACCACTAAAATTATGTCTAACATGACCTGTCACATAAACATTGTCTATGTCCATGGCAATATAGGCTATGAATAAAGTTTATCAAAATAAAGGTCCAATATTAGATCTGATAAGGTAGCATTTTTAAATTGGTAATTTTTAAAAAAAACATTTAACCACAAGCTCTGTGACCCACCCAGAACGGTTCCGCAACCTACTTTTGGGTCCCGACCCACCAGTTAAGAAACACTGTGCTATGTTACAGCTGATTCCACTATTGCGAAGTCTGCTTCTTGTCAGTTCAATCATCAATATGGGATGCTGTTTAATTTTTTTTTACCAGATCTACTTCATAGGAGCTACTACTTCACACCTATAGCCCTATATCACACCTATAGCCCTGCACCAGTAAATATTCACCCGGTCCAGTGAAACCAGTCTATCCCGTCCAACAGTAAAGGTGTTCTCTAATACAGGCATGCATAACCTTGATGGCAGTCCTGATTGGTTAAGCTCGATGGCAGTCCTGATTGGTTAAGCTTGATGGCAGTCCTGATTGGTTAAGCTTGGTGGCAGTCCTGATTGGTTAAGCTTAGAGTAACAGCTCTTTTCTTATAGCTAGGATTGGGTACAATCATTTAGGTACCATTTAGCCAAGACACACACTCTCACACACACACAGAAACACTCTCTCACACACACACACACACACACACACACAGAAACACTCTCTCACACACACACACACACACACACACACACACACACAGAGCCTGACTCAGCCTTCTGTCCTGTCCGTCCCCCTCCAGGTCCAGCTGGGAGCTTCCGGACCTGCGGGACGGTAAAATCCACGCCATAAGTGACTCGGACGGCGTGAACTACCCCTGGTACGGCAACACCACAGAGACGTGCACCATTGTGGGCCCCACCAAGAAGGACACGCGCTTCACGGTCAGCATGAACGACAACTTCTACCCGAGCGTGACGTGGGGCGTGCCGGTCAGCGACAGCAACGTCCCGCAGCTGAGCAGCATCCGCCGCGACCAGAGCTTCACCACGTGGCTAGTGGCCATCCACCAGGGCACGGGCGAGACGCTGGTGCTGCAGACGGTGCGCTGGCGGATGCAGCTGCACATCGCCGTGGACCCAGACAAGCCGCTCGGCCAGCGGGCGCGCCTCTGCGACCCTGTGGCCCAGGAGCAGCCGCAGGTGCTGGTCAAGAATGAGGCCATCCCGGCCAACGCCATGGTCAAGCCCAACGCCAACGACGCTCAGGTGCTCATGTGGCGGCCAAAGACGGGCGACCCCATCGTGGTCATCCCGCCCAAGTACTGACTGACCGACTGACCCCTCGACCCCTGAACCCTGACCTCTCGAGCCCCTGCAGGCGCGTCCTGTCTCCTTTTCTAAACGCAGAGATGCGGAGAGCACGGACCGGAGCAGGACTCTCCTCCTGGAGAGGGAGAGGGAGAGATGAACAGATCAAACTGGAATAAAACCAAGAACTACAACTATTCTACCTTCAAACTGGGTCGGGATTCACTGTGCTATATATAGACATTGCAAAAAAAAAGGAAAGACACAAAAAAGAAGAAGAATGATTTGGAGCTTGTTTTGTTTGTTTTGTTTGTTTTGTTTGTTGTTTTTTTCAGTGGGAGTTCAGAAGAGAATGATGAGTATTTGTTTATTGAGAAGGTTGGCACATGCACATATGCACAGCTTTTTGGTGGTGTTATAGTCTAAGGTGTGTGAAGGAACGGGCATTTTTGTAATGGAAAGCACCTTTGGGCTTCGACTAGATGAGGCGGGCGTACAGACGCTGTGTTTGAGTGACACGCTCGTGTACTAGTGTAGACATTCAATCCATGCTGCCTTATGTTTACATTGCTTTTTTCACTCAGACTTGTAGCCTTAAAATGATGTGCAATGCAGTATTCCTCCCTCACACACACACACACACACTTACCTGGTCCGCATCCGCTGCTGGTCTGTGACCCGGGACCCGTCCAGAGTTTGGAGAGAACAGGCTAGTGGAGATCTCCACAGCAACCATACCCCTCGTCCAACCAATCTGTGATGTGCTCCTGATCGTGACAAGGTCAGAGGTCAAGGTCAGACATGGAGACAGTACTTTTATGTGCTCCTGATCGTGACAAGGTCAGAGGTCAAGGTCAGACATGGAGACAGTACTGTGATGTGCTCCTGATCATGACAAGGTCAGAGGTCAAGGTCAGACATGGAGACAGTACTGTGGCGTGTGACTGGATAAGTTGTAGTTCTTGTAGCATTTGCAGCTTTTATAGAACACAATAGTAGCCGGCGAACACTCTGGGGGGGTCAGACAGGCCAACTGGACTGGGGGTCTGCTGCAGCTCCTCCTGATTACTGAGTAACAAGACAAGACATTGTGTGATGTGTGTGTGTGTGTGTGTGTTCTGGGAAGACAAGCGATATGTGTGTGTGTGTGTGTGTGTGTGCGTGTGTGTGTGTGCGTGTGTTCTGGAAAGACAAGACATCGTGCGTGTGTGCTGACATGAGAGAGCCAGATCAGTGAGACGTGCAGGAGCCCAATCTGAAGGGCCACACCTGGTGAACTTCACCCACATGTGCCCCTGACCCATGTAGGAGAGAGAGAGAGAGGGGGAGATAGAGAGAGAGAGAGAGAGAGAGAGAGAGAGAGCGGCTATCTTAGCTCTGCAGAGGGGGGCTGTTTGCATGGCTGCGTGTAGCGTCCCTCCCCCGTTTGTGGGGCTGTTTGTTTGTTTGTTTATTTGGTGTGTTGCTCAGTAATGCACACAGTCCCCTCTGATGTTGTTTTCTGCTTGGACTGTAATCTCTGCAGTGCAGTGGCTCAGGACACACACATATACGCACACACGCACACACACACACACACACACACACACACACACACACAACACACACACACACACACACACACACACAAACTGATGCTGAAAGGGGGGTTGGGATGGTCCTGGCAAGGCCAGTGCATGTCTGTGTGTGTGTGTGTGTGTGTGTGTGTGTGTGTGAGTGTAGGGGGATGGGTGGGTGGGATTTGGCATCAAGCTTTTTATCTTCTTAATGCATTAGCCGCAGCCACATCAGCAGCGGTGGTGATGGCGTAGCAGCCGAGGAGGTAGTGGGGAGACTGTGTACCCGTACTGCCCTGACCACGGCAAGGCACGCGCCGGTCAACACACACGCTGGTCAACACGCGCCGGTCAACACACACGCCGGTCTGCACGGCTCCGCGTCACAGATTAGGAGAGCCACGGCTGACGCAATTTTCCTGCTCACGGGATTTGGGTCAAATATGTGTTCAAAGAGCAGAATTCAAACATGTTTCCATGGCGTTTGTCATTCCTCTTTTTTTGCTCCCCATATCTTTCCCAGTGTAAGCACCGGAGCCGAGCGCGTATTTATTTATTTCCTCAACAGTGGAAAACGTGTTGTCAGTGATAGAATTTATATGAAGAAGTCACTCAGAATCTCAGAAGGAGAGCAAAAGAGCGGAAATGAATATCACACTGAAGGGCCTGTATGTGTGTGTGTGTGTGTGTGTGGGGAGTCACCAGATTATCAGTTCTGTAGGCACACATAGTTTAACCCCAGTGGGCAATGGACGGATCAGAGGCCATTACAAGGACAGATTCACAGTCAGAAAGTCAGATCCACACACCCAATTACTCCACTGTGACGTCAGATCTACACACCACATTACTCCACTATGACGTGGTGTGTGTGCGGGGGGGGTGGGTTGTGTGTGTGTGTGTGTAACTGACGGGCTGCTGTCATAACAACATTTGGGCCGCTAATGCAGAGAGGTTCTGACGGCCAGAGCACAGCTATCCACGTCAAGTGACAGGAGTGTGTGTGTGTGTGTGTGTGTGTGTGGCTGGCTGCAGAAGGGACCTCCGATGTCATTAGCATAATAGTTCATGCTCGGTGCCTTGTGCTGGGGGCAGAGTCACAGAACGCCACACAGGAGTGTGTGTGTGTGTGTGTGTGTGTGTTGGTTGTGAGTCCCTCGCGCTAGGAGGCAGAGTCAAAGAACGCCACGCAGAGGTGTGTGTGTGTTGATGGAGAGAGGATGTGTGTTTGTGTGTGAGTCCTGGAGTCCGAGAACATCACAGCCTCACTGTGGAGTCATGTTATGGCAGCAGACCACCACACACACTCACACCTAAAGCAAAGAAAAAACCCAGAATCCAGCTGCTGCCGAGAGAGAGAGGGGAGAGAGGAGTGCTCACAGGGGGCATGTTGGCACACACCAGGCTGGCAGAAACAGGGCATGCAGGAGAGAGAGCCCACGTTCACTCCCAGAGGGCTGGTCTGAGTGTGACAGCGAGGGTGTGTAGGGTGTGGCATGGCAAAGTCAAACGTTCAAACACACACGTACACACACACACACACATCACCCTGGACTCCTGAGGCTGGCTGTGAGTCTGACCAGGACAAATGTCACCCCCCCAAGCATCCACGCTAAAGAAAGACTCAATGTTTGTGGGCATAGCCTCATCTCCAGATGGTGTGTGTGGGCGTTAGGGGTGACAAAGGGTGTGCCACTGTAACAACAGGGCAGTCGCCTTTAGCGTGTCTGTGTGTGTGTGTGTGTCGAGCTGCGTCTGTGTGTGTGTCTCAAACTGTGATCAGGTCATGTGAGCACAGCCCGGCACACAACCCAATTCTCCAGGGCCACAGCGGAGCCTCATTGATTAGTTCTGTCTGTGGGCTCTGCTAGTAAAGTCTGAGACAGCGGAGCCTCATTGATTAGTTCTGTCTGTGGGCTCTGCTGGTACAGTGTGAGACAGCGGAGCCTCATTGATTAGTTCTGTCTGTGGGCTCTGCTGGTACAGTGTGAGACAGCGGAGCCTCATTGATTAGTTCTGTCTGTGGGCTCTGCTAGTACAGTGTGAGACTGTGGTCCATGTTGTGCTACTATAGCAGTGACAGGCTAACGCTAACAATAACAGCAGGAATGACGCACCCAGGGCACTACTACATGATGACTGTTTCACTGGCACAATACACTCCCCTGGGGCCGCCACTTACACTCATTTGTTTATTTATTTGATTTGGTTTGTTTGTTTGTTTTGTTGGTTTGTATTCACAGAGGAGATATTGCTGCCACCTTGTGCAGCTAGGACTCTGCCATCCATTTTTAGAGTGGAATTCTCTCTCTCTCTTTTATATACACAGCACACACACACACGTACACACACACAATAATGAACAATATATAGTGAATTCATGAACACAAAGAGGATTTATTGAAGCGCTGACAGGATCATTTTCTTCTTATTATGACCTCTGTGTGCAGCCATCTTTAGCACAGAGGTGCAGGCATTTGTCCTAATAGTGTGTGCGTGTGCGTGTGTGTGTGCGTGTGTGTGTGTGTGTGTGTGTGTGTGAGTATGAGTGGGACCAGCAGTAAACACTTTGCCACAAATCTCCTGAAAACAAACGGCCTTGTCCTCTCTCAGGATCATCAGAGGGGGTGTGTGTGACCCCCACCAGCCAGAGTGTTTAGTTGTATGAGTGTGTGTGTGTGTGTGTGTGGTGGGGAGGAGGCTGGATGTTTCTCTTTCCTCAGAGTGTGTTGAGATGGAGTCCCCTGTCTCTCAGCTGTCAGGCCGGCTCTGATAGACTCCTGTCCCTCTTCTTTTTCCGCTCTCTGGCGTCCAGACTGAGTGAACGACTGCTGAGTCATATAAAACACCCTCCTCCTCTGATCCAACTCACAGCTGGGGCAACAACATTAGCAATCATTTTATTGTGTTTTGAATGGGTTTCATTTTGTCATAATATTATGCAGCACTGATTTCAAAAAGTTTTATGGTTTTTGTAAGGCTTTGTCATTGGAGTTGATACTTGAAAAAGGAACATTACTGGCAAATATTTAAAACTGTGAAAATGCACAATATGAGAGAATATGAGTGAGAAAATGTTTTTTTTCATGATGTAATAAAAATGCAAAACATGTCGTTGTGTTGTTGTTGTGTGTTGTTTTCTGAGGTGATGTTGACGTGGGGCAAGGATGCTTTGAAGAAACACTGTCATTTTTTAACCTTCAAATACTTTTGTGTACCCCACACTTTTTGACACCATGAGGAACCTTTTAGCATCATTTTCCAACTGAAAAATGGTGGGTGTTTGGTGTTTTAAGCCCCCAACGTCGTCTTCCAGGTAGCGCTGCATGGGTTAGGCAAGGGTCAGGGTTAAGATTAGGATTAGGTGCCTTGAAGTCGACGGTGGGGGGCTTATAACACCATCCAGAAAATTTGTGCCAGGGGTGTATTCAGTACATTAAAAATGGATGCCCCCACTTCTTACATTGTGTTTCTGTAAAGAGGTGCCACGATGCCCCATGCAGAGCTCACCACTCCTAAGGCCTGATTTTACACCGGACATGCTCTCTGCATGTGCGTGTGTATGTGTGTGTGTAATGGCTGCATAATGTCTTCATTTTCATTTGGGCACCCATGTTAGATTAGATAAGATTAGCTATTATCTATAGACATTCGAAAGAGCACAGCATCATAACAGCGTACAGCCTCATATATACATAGGCAGTAAACACAGATGTAATGTCCTCATATAATATACTTATGCAGTAAACACAGATGTAATGTCCTCATATAATATAAATATCCAGTAAACATAGATGTTATGTCCTCATATAATATACATATGCAGTAATCACAGATGTAATGTCCTCATATAATATACATATGCAGTAAACACAGATGTAATGTCCTCATATAATATACTTATGCAGTAAACACAGATGTAATGTCCTCATATAATATAAATATCCAGTAAACATAGATGTTATGTCCTCATATAATATACATATGCAGTAAACACAGATGTAATGTCCTCATATATATGCAGTAAACACAGATGTAATGTCCTCATATATATTCAGTAAACACAGATGTAATGTCCTCATATATATTCAGTAAACACAGATGTAATGTCCTTTTGCAGGTAAGAGCTTTCACACTGCACAAGATGTGCTTCTGAAAATCAATGAACATCAAGACGTTACGCAGCATTCATGCAGCATAAGTGCTGTGTAAAATAGGACTAACACCTTCAACTAACATGCACCTTAAGGACCTGACAAAACATTTACAGGCCCTGAGGCTATGTCGGCCACAGACAGGCAGTGCAGACGCACTCCCGGGCTCAACAGTCTGCAGACGACTATCTCACGACCCCCCTCCGCCCGTCGCTGTCAGCCAGAGCCGGTGATTTATCGCTCCCAATCCGAGCTGCCCAGCCCAGACCCCCCCGCAGCAGGAATGGGGACGTCAGCTCTTATCCTGCCATGTTTTCAGGTTTAAAGGGACACTCACTGCGTCCCAGGTTACCTCTTCAACACTTCAACTTGAAGGCATCCTATGCCAGGGTTAATGCTATGCGCCTTAATATAACTTTGATGGTAAACTAACCTGTAATAGGAAGAGAATGCCACACTTTTCCAGCCTTAGCCTGTCTACAGAGAAGCAGCCATTATGGAAGAATGGCACACCTTTCCAGCCTTAGCCTGTCTACAGAGAAGCAGCCGTTGTCTACAGAGAAGCAGCCGTATGGAAGAATGGCACACCTTTCCAGCCTTAGCCTGTCTACAGAGAAGCAGCCGTATGGAAGAATGGCACACCTTTCCAGCCTTAGCCTGTCTACAGAGAAGCAGCCGTATGGAAGAATGGCACACCTTTCCAGCCTTAGCCTGTCTACAGAGAAGCAGCCGTATGGAAGAATGGCACACCTTTCCAGCCTTAGCCTGTCTACAGAGAAGCAGCCGTATGGAAGAATGGCACACCTTTCCAGCCTTAGCCTGTCTACAGAGAAGCAGCCGTATGGAAGAATGGCACACCTTTCCAGCCTTAGCCTGTCTACAGAGAAGCAGCCGTATGGAAGAATGGCACACCTTTCCAGCCTTAGCCTGTCTACAGAGAAGCAGCCGTATGGAAGAATGGCACACCTTTCCAGCCTTAGCCTGTCTACAGAGAAGCAGCCGTATGGAAGAATGGCACACCTTTCCAGCCTTAGCCTGTCTACAGAGAAGCAGCCGTATGGAAGAATGGCACACCTTTCCAGCCTTAGCCTGTCTACAGAGAAGCAGCCGTATGGAAGAATGGCACACCTTTCCAGCCTTAGCCTGTCTACAGAGAAGCAGCCGTATGGAAGAATGGCACACCTTTCCAGCCTTAGCCTGTCTACAGAGAAGCAGCCGTATGGAAGAATGGCACACCTTTCCAGCCTTAGCCTGTCTACAGAGAAGCAGCGGAAGAATGGCTGCTTTCAGCCCTTAGCCTGTCTACAGAGAAGCAGCAAGTATGGAAGAATGGCACACCTTTCCAGCCTTAGCCTGTCTACAGAGAAACAGCCATTATGGAAGAATTGGCACACCTTTTCAGCCTACAATCTACAGAGAAGCAGCTTCAGCCCGTGCAACCCGGCTCTCCCCAACCGAGAATCTAGAGTACACATTTGCATGAAGTCAGTCAACATGGCCCTCGAATTGGTATTTATGACAGTTGTATAAAGTATAGTCTTTTCTTGTTAAGCAATTCGTATGTTTACATTCTTGTGTTTTCATAGTCATAGTTAATGTAATAACAAGCAAGAATTTATTGCAATGTTCAATCTCTGCACTGTTCACTTTTGCACTACCATTGCACACATTCTACCGCAACAGGACCTTATCATGGATGAGAAACCATCCCACATAGTCAGTCCATACCAGACCTTTGTAATCCTTCACATGCTTTTTTTAAGGGACGCCAGGCAAGCGTTTACGTGTTAATTAATCATCTTAAGTAAGTCGTTGTATGGTTAAATGACTCATTGCAGGCGAATAAGCTCTCGCCATACTGCCTGTACGAGAGAATATCCCCACTACCCAGGTTCAGTGTATCCTACCGCCATTCTAAAGAGAAGCAGCCGTATGGAAGAATGGCACACCTTTCCAGCCTTAGCCTCCGTCTACAGAGAAGCAGCCGATGGAAGAATGGCATACCCTTCCAGCCTTAGCCTGTCTACAGAGAAGCATAGGAAGAATGGCACACCTTTCCAGCCTTAGCCTGTCTACAGAGAAAGCCAGATGGAAGAATGGCACCTGCCCTTTCCAGCCTTAGCCTGTCTACAGAAGCAGCTCAGATGGAAGAATGGCACACCTTTCCAGCCTTAGCCTGTCTACAGAGAAGCAGCCGTGCAACCGCGCTCTCCCCCAACCCGAGAATCACAAATTACACATTTGCATGAAGTCAGTCAACATGGCCCTCCGGAGTGGTATTTATGACAGTTGTATAAAGTATAGTCTTTTTTCTTGTTAAGCAATTCTATTATGTTTACATTCTTTGTTTTTTCATAGTCATAGTTAATATGTAATAACAAGCAAAATTATTGCAATGTTCAATCTCTGCACTGTTCACTTTTGCACTACCACCATTGCACACATTCTACCATAGGACCTTATCATGGTCAATGCATCACATAGTCAGTCCATACCAGACCTTTGTAATCACTTCACATGCTTTTAAAAGGACATCAGGCAACGTTAATGTTAATTAATCATCTTCGTAAGTCGGTATATGGTTAAATGACTCATTTAATGAAAGCTCTCGCCCAGCCCTACTAAGCGAAGAATATCCCACTTGCAGGTTCAGTGTGTCTCAGTCTCCTCCTAAAGTCTCAGACATTGGCGAGAAGCAGGATCAGTTTACATCCTGCATCCCCAGCACAGAGGCAGGCTAAGCGTAAACGATTTTTTTGCAAGCGTGTGTATAATGGCAGAGCCGCTAAGAAGTTGTTTAAAACCCTTGACGGAAGATGCAAGGAAAAGGAAAAGAGCTTCAGACCGAGCTGTCCTTCACATGACCATGTGTTTACCTGTCCTTCACATGTGTTTACCTGTCCTGCTGTTTCTGCTGCTGTTTCCTCTGCACATCATCAGCAGGACCTCGCATTAGCACACCATTACTAAGTGTTGGGCTAATTAATCGATCGCATTAGCACCCCATTATTAAGTGTTGGGCTAATTAATCGATCGCATTAGCACCCCAATATTAAGTGTTGGGCTAATTAATCGATCGCATTAGCACACCATTATTAAATGTTGGGCTAGTTAATCGATCGCATTAGCACCCCATTACTAAGTGTTGAGCTAATTAATCGATTGCATTAGCACACCATTATTAAGTGTTGGGCTAATTACTGTAATCAATCGCATTAGCACACCATTATTAAGTGTTGGGCTAATTAATCGATCGCTTTAGCACCCCATTATTAAGTGTAAGTGTTGGGCTAATTAATCGATCGCATTAGCACACCATTATTAAGTGTTGGGCTAATTAATCGATCACATTATCACCCCATTATTAAGTGTAAGTGTTGGGCTAATTAATCTATCGCATTAGCACCCCATTATTATGACCGCCGCGTAGCGAAGCACCCCATTATTAAGTGTTGGGCTAATTAATCGATCGCTCCAGTGGAGTTAAAACGGCAGGCACATTTTGAGTGTTGGTGGTGGTATGTGTGAGTGTGTATGGTTGGAGGGGGAAGTACTGCCAGCCTGATTAGCAGTGTAGGGAAGGTGTGCTTACAGACTGAAGATTGTATGTTGTACTGCAATGTCTTGTCTTTTGTATTGTCCAGGACCCTCTCGAAAGTGAGATGCCACATCTCAAGAGGTATTCCTCTTACAATAAATGAATAAATAAGAAGAAGGTTGTAGAACAGGGCACTACTTGCCTTTTCTCCCTGCTTCATACAGGACTACATCATCTCACACACACACACACCAGCACTGAGGGAGCCTGAAATAATGTGGAACAGAAGAAGAACAGCAGAAGAATACTGCTAATGAGCCGGGTCTATAAGGGTGAGCTAAGCTTGTGCTGAAATGGTGAAATAGACCAATCAATTCAAGGATCCATTTCCACCCCCTAAACTTCCCTCACCCCACACCCTCACCCTCCTCTCCTCTATGCCACCCTCACCCTCCTCTCCTCTATGCCACCCTCACCCCACCCTCCTCTCCTCTATGCCACCCTCACTCTCCTCTCCTCTACGCCACCCTCACCCCTCCTCTCCTCTATGCCACCCTCACCCTCCTCTCCTCTATGCCACCCTCACCCCACCCTCCTCTCCTCTATGCCACCCTCACCCTCCTCTCCTGAATGCCACCCTCACCCTCCTCTACGCCACCCTCACCCCACTCTCCTCTCCTCTATGCCACCCTCACCCTCCTCTCCTGAATGCCACCCTCACCCTCCTCTCCTCTATGCCACCCTCACCCTCCTCTCCTCTATGCCACCCTCACCCCACCCTCCTCTCCTCTATGCCACCCTCACCCTCCTCTCCTGAATGCCACCCTCACCCTCCCCTCAGTTCACCCCTCACCCCACTCTCCTCTCCTCTATGCCCCCCTCACCCTCCTCTCCTGAATGCCACCCTCACCCTCCTCTCCTCTATGCCACCCTCACCCCTCCTCTACGCCACCCTCACCCCACTCTCCTCTCCTCTATGCCACCCTTGCCCATCTCTCTGACCCCCTCCACCCTCCTTAGTGGAGCAGTTAAGCTCATATAATGAGAAGTATTGTGCATTTTATGACTAAAGCATGACATTTTGTTGTGTTTCTACACACCTTGAAGTTTATTTTTAGACGATATTATATACTATAGGCAACCTTGCGTTTTTTTATTTTTATTATTATTATTATTATTTGCCATTCAAACTATTTTTTATATAGTTTTTGATAGTATTGATCAGAAAAATCACTTCATGTAGTTTGCCAAACTATAGGCCTAAAGGTGAAAACAGAAATCACATTTGTATGTGATTAGAATGTTGTCAGTTAAAGGTTCCATTTGATACTGTCATAATGAACTCAATCAACCAGTTTGAATGGCAGTTAATGTAAGTTCTACATCTTCACAGTAGAATTCTGGAATGACTTAAAAATATTTTACTCCTCAAAGATGTGTATATTATACAGCAAAATATCTAGCCCCAGAGGTCCAGATCTGAAGTGGCTCCCGCCTGAAATTAAACCTTAGAGGTGAAGATTATATGGTGAAACTTTCATGCTTTTAGTCATAAAATGCACAATTGTTATGCTTATCAGCCTAACTACCCCTCTTCTACTAAACCCCTCTTCTACTGCACTTTTTTACCCCCCCCCCCCATTAATGCACAAATAGGCTGACACCAGACATAATTTCACTGCATTTCTTACTTCCAGTAACTATATGCATGTGACAATAAACTTCCTTGTATCCTTGTATCCTTGTACCTCCACCTCCCTGGCCCCGCTCTCTGCTCTCCTCCCCCTGATAGCGATGAGACTCGGGGGTGTGTGACGGTGGTGGAGGCTGCTGAGATGGATGCGTTGTGGTGATGATAAGCGCTGACATCCAGAGTGTGGACGTGCAGTAAGCCAGCGCACTTGAGTCGTCAGGGGAGACGGTCACTACCACGCTGCTCCACCAGCCTGGACGGAGCCGCAGATAAAAAGGCTGATTTATTTAATTTATTTAAGGGCTGAGCCAAAGGAGCTCTGGGTGCTGAGAGGATCAGCAGTGGCCTTGAGAAAACCGCTGACTGTACCTTTATTTAAAGGACTGAATGAATGACTGGATAAATGAGAGAGAAAAGGAGAGTCATAGAGTGAGTGAGTGAATGAATGAGTAACTGGGTGGGTGAGTGAGTGAATGAGTGATTGACAATGGTAATGACTGACTGACTGTGTGAGTGAATATGTCAGTGAGTGAATCGCTGAATGGGCACAGGTTTAAAAAACATGTTAACTAGAAGACAGCACACATTTCTTACCCACACCCTCACCTCACCCCCTTGCATAATGAATTGTGGTGCCTTTGCCGACCGTTACGGATGACATCACCAGAGCCGAGGCCCGGCTCCACAGGGACGCTACATGCTCCTTTGTGTGTGTGTGTGTGTGTGTGTCACGGTCAGGCCAAACGAGGACACACTAGTACAGGCGACTATAAAGTCACATCCACACTTACAAGCAGGACGTCAGTGTGTGTGTGTGTTGTCTCCGAGGCAGGACGTCAGTGTGTGTGTGTGTTGTCTCCGTGGCAGGACGTCAGTGTGTGTGTGTGTTGTCTCCGGGGCTGGACGTCAGTGTGTGTTGTCTCCGAGGCTGGACGTCAGTGTGTGTGTGTGTGTTGTCTCCGTGGCAGGACGTCAGTGTGTGTGTGTGTTGTCTCCGTGGCAGGACGTCAGTGTGTGTGTGTGTTGTCTCCGGGGCTGGACGTCAGTGTGTGTGTGTGTTGTCTCCGTGGCAGGACGTCAGTGTGTTTGTGTGTGTTGTCTCCGTGGCAGGACGTCAGTGTGTGTGTGTGTGTTGTCTCCGAGGCAGGACGTCAGTGTGTGTGTGTGTTGTCTCCGAGGCAGGACGTCAGTGTGTGTGTGTGTGTGTTGTCTCCGAGGCAGGACGTCAGTGTGTGTGTGTGTTGTCTCCGGGCAGGACGTCAGTGTGTGTGTGTGTGTTTGTCTCCGGGGCAGGACGTCAGTGTGTGTGTGTGTGTTGTCTCCGGGCAGGACGTCAGTGTGTGTGTGTGTGTGTGTTGTTGTCTCCGGGCTGGACGCCAGTGTGTGTGTGTTGTCTCCGTGGCAGGGCAGGACGTCTCAGTGTGTGTGTGTGTGTTTGTCTCCTGGCCGTCAGTGTGTGTGTGTGGCAGGGACGCCAGTGTGTGTGTGTGTGTTGTCTCCAGGCAGGGCGCCAGTGTGTGTGTGTGTTGTCTCCGAGGCTGGACGTCAGTGTGTGTGTGTGTTGTCTCCGTGGCAGGACGTCAGTGTGTGTGTGTGTGTGTGTGTGTTGTCTCCGGGGCAGGACGTCAGTGTGTGTGTGTGTGTGTGTGTGTGTGTGTGTGTGTGTGTGTTGTCTCCGAGGCAGGACGTCAGTGTGTGTGTGTGTGTTGTCTCTGGGGCAGGACGTCAGTGTGTGTGTGTGTGTGTGTGTGTCTCCGTGGCAGGACGTGTGTGTGTGTGTGTGTTGTCTCCGAGGCAGGACGTCAGTGTGTGTGTGTGTGTTGTCTCCGTGGCAGGACGTCAGTGTGTGTGTGTGTGTGTGTGTGTGTTGTCTCCGAGGCAGGACGTCAGTGTGTGTGTGTGTGTGTGTTGTCTCCGTGGCTGGACGTCAGTGTGTGTGTGTGTGTGTGTGTGTTGTTGTCAGTCTGTGTGTGTGTGTGTGTGTGTGTGTGGGCAGGGGATCAGTGTGTGTGTGTGTGTGTGTGTCGGGCCATCAGTGATGTGTGTGTGTGTGTGTGTGTGTGTGTGTGTGTTGTCTCCGAGGCAGGACGTCAGTGTGTGTGTGTGTGTGTGTGTGTGTGTGTGTGTGTGTGTGTGTGTTGTCTCCGGGGCTGGACGTCGAGCAGTCAGCAGAACGAAACTTGGTGCCCAGCAGCGGCTGTCAATCAAAGCCCATGCTGCGTCCCAGTAGGCTGTCCAGGCGGGAAGGTGGAACCGCACACAGGGGAGAGCCAATGAAACGAGCCGCATCTCGGGCTGCAGGGCTCTGATGTGTTAGCAGCCAGGCTAGAGGCGTGCTGACAGGAGCGCACCTCAGAGACTCACACACACACACACATACAACACACACACACACACCCTCACACACACACACCCACACACACACACACCCTCACACACACACACACACACACAAACAAACACACAACACACACACACACACACACACACACCCCACACACACACACCACACACACACACACACACACAAACTCAAACTCACACACACACACACACACAAACCCTCACACACACACACACAAACTCACACACACACACACACAAACTCCACACACACACACACAAACACACACACACACACCCTCACAACTCAAACTCACACACACACACACAAACTCAAACTCACACACACACACAAACTCTCTCACACACACACCCTCATCACACACACACACACCCTCACACACACACACAAACTCACATTCACACACACACACACACCCTCTCTCACACACACACACACACACACACACATACTCACACACACACACACACTCAAACACGCTCACACATACACACTCACATACACTCACACACACACTCACACGCACACACTCTCTCTCTCTCTAAAGGCATCCCTCTCCCTCTGGCTTTGGTTTTACGAGCTCTGAGCTTCATCTGGTTGGTGCTTTAGGGCAGAAACAGGTCACTCAAACCCCACTGACCACGGAAGGGATCGTGAGAGTGGCAGCACACGGTAGTCTGGGTGGTTTAGTGGTGAAGGGGACTATTGCTATCAGTGTGTGTGTGTGTGTGTGTGTGTGTGTGTGTTTACCATCAGATGGTGCACACTATTGTAAACTGCTATCGATGGTGATGGCCAGAGAGTAAATACCTGGTCACTGCTGGGGTCACTAGAGTCCTCCACCCGTCTCTCTCCACTTTAATACCTTTTGGCTGCTGCCCAAGCATTGGTCAGATCCACACTATTGTAAACTGCTGTTCATCATGATGGCTAGATAGCAAATATCTTATTGGTTGGTGTCCTCGATAGCAAATATCTCATTGGTTGGTGTCCTCGATAGCAAATATCTCTTATTGGTTGGTGTCCTAGATTAGCCTGGCCCCGACCGCCTACATCTTCTTTCAGGGAGATCTAGTATGGAACACCATAGTTCATAACCGTTTCCCTCAGATCTAGTCTGGAACTCCATAGTTCATAACCGTTTCCCTCAGATTTAGTCTGGAACTCCATAGTTCATAACCGTTTCCCTCAGACAGGAAACATGTCATGCCAATCAGCGACGAGAGGGGAAGACGAAACCAAAACTTATTGTGGTAAACAGAAGCAGCAACACCTGCAAACGTCAAAAAATGCAGTTGGACAAATGCAGAAATTTATTTACAGCAAAGGCAGACCCACATACATTGTTTCCTGACTGGTGATGCTGTTTATTGTCAGTTTGTAAAGTTTAGGCGAAGTAGGAAGTAACGTTAGGAATGTCTGAATCAATGTGATTGGTAAGGCTGGATCAATGATTTCAAAGTTAGTGCCCGTCGCGATGCAAGTGTTGCAAACGTTTCCCAATCGAGAGTCACCAGACTATTCACTTGGTGAATGAGTTTGGATTTTTACAGGCTAGTCCTAGATAGCAAATATCTCTTATTGGTTTTGGTGTCTTGACAACTTATACCGTCTGCACCTGAATTCACCCCTTGCAAGTGACGTCACGTTTTGTTCGCGCCACAGCAAAATAGCCTAGTGGACGGCAAGAACACGAATCAAATCAATGGGTTGTAATGGGACATATCGCACAGCTAGGAGATTATAGTGAGATTTAACCGTAGTAATGCCCTTCCATGACTGTTGGCTTATTGTTTGGAATACAACAACATCCTATGTTCTTGCATAGATATATTTTGGTTTGTTTTCTTTGTGTTTCGGGAGTATTTCAACCACAATTGCATGCTTATCTCCTCAGTGTATGAAGCACAGCAGCGGTTGCTATAGCAACCATAGACTCTGAACAGGACGGCAGATAGCACTTAGGCAAAGTCTTTGGCAAGATCTGAATGTAAACAGATAATACCGTTCAAGTTTTTTTTTTTAATTTCCTATTTCTTTCAATTCTTTAACTTAAGACATGTAAGAAGTAAGTTTATTAAGCTGGGCAACGTACAAACTGACGAAGTTACATTAGCCCTAGCACTATGAGCTACGATAAATGTTAGCTAGAATAGCTAGCTTCTAAGTGTGGCAGCTAGTTATTATTTCATGTTCTGATATGACATTCTTAACGTTTTGACTATGTTACAACTGATAAAAGCAAGACAAATAAAGTAACCAAATCGCTTTGCAATATTTAAGTCCAGAAATACTTATGGGTGTTCATTTACCATAATGTTAATTACAGTAGCCTAACGTAACGTTATCTCCCCTTGCTGTTACCACCAGTTTTAATAACTTTACATTTGCGATCATGACCCATTTCATCTAACAACACCACTGGCATCTTCTTTGACTATCAGACCCTAAACAGCAATACATTGAACTACAAAGATGTTATAGTAATGGTGTTCAGTTCATCATAGTCTTTATGACATAATGTAATTTGCTGTCCGTCTCCCATCTTTTTGCCGTCCAGCATGGAGCCGTCACGTGACTTAAGTCACGTGTCTGCAAGGGGTGAATACCTGTATGCACCTGAATACCTTTTAGTGCACCATCTCTGAGGCTTGGTTTGATGTGTCTGTGTGTGTGTGTTTTCCTGGCCACATATGGCCATTTCTGAATGTGGAGTGTCTCTTTGAATGTAGCTGTCTTACATTCCCCTGCCTGGTGTGCTGTGCTATATTTACAGTGGTGGATGTGTGTGTGTGTGTGTGTGTGTGTGTGTGTGTGAAAGCTTGGACGTCCTTGCCATGGCGGCATCTACATTGTCCTGCACACCTGTCTCTCAGTAACACACCGGACAAGTAATGCACCTTCACACACTCTGCCACTGCCCACACACACACACTGTCCTCTTATCTGAACACACTGATCTGCCACTGAGGACCACAATAGAGGAGGGGTGTGTATGTTTGTGTGTGTGTGTGTGTGCAAAACAGAGCCCCCCCCAACATACATACACAAACACACAGTTGTGTGCGTACACACATCCACATGCACTCTCTTGTACACACACACACACACACTCACACACGCTCTCAGGGACTGTCATCAACTCTCTGAACACCACCACTTCATACCTCCACACACACACTCACTCCAGTAAGCCCTCGTCTCCTGATAAAGCAGACATGCTTTGGTTTTCCGAAGGTCACTGAGTGTGTGAGGGGGCTGTCTGTGTTTGGTGTGTGTGTGACCTGCTGTCCCGATGCCACGGCTCTCTGTTGTACTGGCACGCAGGTCACGCTAATTAATCTCATTATCATTAATTATCTGAGCCCTGTGCGGCGCGAGCAGGAACCTGACCTGTCCAGCCGTCGTGCTAATTAAGAGATCCTCGACATGTCCAGCCGTCGCGCTAATTAAGAGATCCTCGACATGTCTGCGCTCCGGGGCCAGTGACTACACCACACCGCGCGCAAGAGACCGGCTCTCCAGACCATCAGCATGTGGGTAGAGACGGTGATTGGCATTCAAAACACACTGTCCTGTTAGCAAAGGAGAAAATTACAGCTGACCAGAGCAGCACAAGCATCCTTTAGGCACGATGC
Source organism: Alosa alosa (assembly GCF_017589495.1). Classification (NCBI taxonomy): domain Eukaryota; kingdom Metazoa; phylum Chordata; class Actinopteri; order Clupeiformes; family Clupeidae; genus Alosa; species Alosa alosa. The sequence goes on along the minus strand of NC_063200.1, from coordinate 2,913,210 downwards.
CAGCTGTGGATCAGAGTCAAAGAGCCAATGAAAAGAATTTGAAATACAGGTGGGAGGGTCAGGACCTTCACAGAGGGAGAGAGAGCTTTCCATTGGCTCTGAGGACTGTCATGGAACACTGAGAAGGCTTCCCATTGGCTCTGAGGACTGTCATGGAACACTGTGAAGTTCAATCACTTGGTCCCACATGTGAAGAATCTGGGTACATTTTGGCCATTTTGCCTTTATTCAGATAAAACAGCAAGTGAGAAAGATGGGGTGGGATCAGGAAAACTTTGAACCTGGGTCCCCGACCGTGGACACTCAGACTGTGTCTCAAATCGCGTACTTCTGCACTTACAATACCTAATTTAAGTGTGTGAAGGCGTTCACACTGAGAATTCCAACACGAAGGGCGCTGCAAGTCCCCGGATGGTGCACTTATAACGGTCAAAAAGCTGAGTGTGGAACGCTGGACACTTTTTCCCTCAACGGACGCCATCTTGGCCAAATAGCAGAAGGGGAGGGAGCGTTTTCAAACTCGTGGTAATTCGCGGTTGAGAAAGCTGAAGCGGCAGCAGTGGAAAACAGACTTTACAGAGGTACAAGCAAGTTATAACATAAACGGTTCATGTTTTGACACAGTATGACCATGTCACTGTCGAATTGAGGACACCAATAAAGTTATATTTAAATGTTGCGATCGTCATTTCTGTGAAGTGCACAGAGTTAGTGTTTGATATGAGACAATGCTATTCTGTTAAAATTTGCGCACTCCGCCGGTAAGCACACAGTGCACATACAGTAGGGTACTACACGAAAGTGTACTCACGAAAGCACACCAATTCAGACACTCTTAGCCTCGTGAGACCATCCTGATCTCACGAGCTTCAGATTTTCACTCGCAGATCAGTCTGGCATCTCTCCGATAGAGAAAATTTGGAGCAGTTTGGCAAACGAATGTCCAATTAGCTTTGGTTTTGAGGCGGGATTAGGTGTGACGCAACGAGAATCAACTGTTCAATCTAAACAACATGGCGACTTCCACGGATGAGATGAGCATAGCTATTGCTGAAGTTTTATCCGAATATTCGAGTATTCCTGGGGAAGCTAGGAGTCTCTGCAATGTAGCTGGGAGGAATGAAGGACACAGACATCCTCCATGGCCAATTCCAGCTAGTGTTTGGTAGCCCTGAATCTTAGTTACTTAACAAGAATGAATATGCTTTCTTCAGAAGTGTAGCCTACCATGACAACTTGGTGGGGATTGTTGTTGATGAGGTTCATGTCACATACAAATAGTAAGTTTAAAAACGTTAACGTTAGCTACTTACCTAACTTGTATGTTAAAAGATGGCATTAGAAGAACGCTTCGTTTATCTGATGGGTTGATGGTTTATCCAATCAGCTAACCAATATTTTTGCCCCTTCCCAAACGTTCTCCAACGGAAAGTTCCCAGATGGATATGCGGAGCAAATACGAAGCAATCTATCTGGCAGGGCCAGGTTAGTGGACACTTGGACCCCAATGTGGAACTGATGCTGCAGGCAACTGCACCACAGATCTGCAGGGCAGTGAGGGTGTAATATCAGGGCAGTGAGGGTGTAATAGCAGGGCAGTCACCTTCAGCAGGGCAGACGCTGCACATTTGGCCTGATTTCAGTCAACCGTTAGAAATGTGCTGAATTCCCATCCAATTCCTCGTGCAGTTGGCTTTTTTAACGTTTTGTTGGTTGTTTTGTGTTGTGAGCAGCAGGTAGTGTGAGTACTAGGTAGTGTGAGTATTAGGTAGTGTGAGTACTAGGTAGTGTGAGCAGCAGGTAGTTTAAGCACTAGCAAAGTCCTTTTAGGCAAGTCCCTCCACTCGGCGGCCATTTGACAACGCTTTTTGGGCACTCGTCGGGCATCCATTTCGGCATTTAGGCTTCACGACACCAATCTTGCTCCTGCTGCGAGATCACAACACATGATTGGCACGATGTCTTCACAACACACCATATGATTGGCTCAATGTATTCACATCACACCACATGATTGGCTCAATGTATTCACATGTCAACGTTTTTGCCGAGGAAGGGGTGGGATATGTGTAGACAACGGCCATATTGTCGTGACAAACTAGCCCCATGCATTTCTATGGAGTATTTTTTGAGTGCTGTGTCTCCACATTAGAAAGTCTCTGGCACTAGGTAGTGTGAGCACTAGGAAGTGTGAGTAATAGGTAGTGTGAGTAATAGGTAGTGTGAGCACTAGGTAGTGTGAGTCAAGCAACATCAGCTGTGATGGGAGGGCAGTATGAATGGCATGTCTTGAGTGTGTGTGTGTATAACATCATAAGTTGAAGTGGTCAGTTATTCAAAATTCATCATTAGATTGTGAAGAAAAATTTTTGCATTATGTGTGCCTGTTCAATGTGGAATGCATTCAAGTTAATTTGCATTATTTAAGGATTTATTCAACCTCATCCAAAGTTGATTTTTGAGCAAAGTGACAGCCCTAATGTATGTGTGTTTCCCAGTGTGTTAAACTGTGAATGAGTGTGTGTGTGTGTCTGTGTAAAAGTGTGGCGCAGATCACAGTCTGTCAAAAGCGTTTAGTTGAGAAGCTCCTGATGGATGGTGGACCCCTGAGGTCGCTTGACCTCTAACGACCCCTGTGACACTCCGCTCCATCAGGATCTGAGAGGATATCTGTGCGCCGGTCCCTCTACGGCATGAATAAAACACGCCGGCCACCACCGACCCGCTCCGTGACGTCTCGACCGACCGGCTCTGGCATGAATAAAACAGCACGCGCTGCCACTGCCACCGCACTGCCTCATGTCGCCCTCATCCACAGACTGAATAAAACAGCGCTCAGTGCCGCCGGACTGCCTCATGTTGCCCTCATCTACAGACTGAATAAAACAGCGCTCAGTGCTGCCGGACTACCTCATGTTGCCCTCATCTACAGACTGCTGCTGAACCCACGCTGGAACCTTTTTCTGCTCCCAACCCACATCTCATTACCCCTCCCCAACATATCACCACCGCCAATAAACCTGTGCCATCTCCAAGCGCAACACACACACACACACACACAGACAGACACACATGTACACTCACGCACAGAGGAATTAGGATGGTGAGAGATGAGACACTGACAGGATTAACAGACAACTGAGGGCATACATCTGTCCCTGTGTGTTTGTGTGTATGTGTATATTTCCTGTCGTGCGTGTGGGCGTCAGCCCGCTGGAGGTATTAGTCCACACCCCTGGCACAGAGTGACCCAAAGTGTTGGGCATCGGTCCATGTGTTGGGCATCGGTCCATGCCAAAGCATTTGGTGCTCCAAACTTTTGATTACTTAGTGTAGGAGTCACCAATGACTCCATCGTGAATCCTAACCAATGGCTACTGTACACCTTGGAACTACTCACTGCAGACTGACAGCATAGTTCAGGGACAGAGGAGACAGATCATCCTCAACTTCTAAACCATCATTTAATAATGTAAGGACTCAAGGTATTCACATTTTTGCATGTTGTTGTCCGCATTCATACGTAAAATAGGAAGCACGGCCTTCCTTGTGGTGATAAAACCTAAATGCAGACTTCCTAGAATACGATTTATGTTCTGAATGTTTGAGTGATGGAGGCTACAGTCAGTTCTGGCTCTGCAGTTCTGTTTGATTGGAGTCGGGCACTTGGGTATGCGTGAGGAGAAAACCCATAACTAGCTCAGGAAAACAACACTCGTGTCAAAAGCAAGACAGGAAAACAATGGCACGTTTACAACACTTTTGCCTTTTATTGATCCATTCCTGCAAGGAAGGTTTAATGGGCTTCTAAAAAATATAGCATCTTTTAAAACAATGCCATGATGGATTCAAACAAGACAAAACAAAACAAAAAAGAAATTAAGAGAAACAAAACGTTGACATCATCAAAGGGGAGTGAGTGAGAAACAAGAGTCAGCGAAGTCCAGACCATCTTGGGGGTTGCCTGGAAAAGCACAGAGATATCAATTAGACAGCTTAGAGACGGGGCACGACCTGACAAGCAACAGGACCGTCCTCACCACTCCAGGGGTCACTCGGAATGACTGCAGAGGAGGCCTGTTGAAAAGAGAGCATCTGCCAGAAGGACTGGGACAGATGAGCTAATGACTGAGATCACATTATATGAGACATGACAATGAATGAGTGCTGATCGATCATGCAAGTTAGTGTAGTGATGGACATAGAGTACTCAGAGTGATTCCTACTGGGCTAAGTGTTAGTGTTAGGGCTATGTGTTAGGGTTAGGGCTATGTGCCATCTCATTCCTACTGGGCTATGTGTTAGGGTTAGAGCTATGTGTTAGGGTTAGAGCTATGCGTCATCTCATGGGCCATGTGTTAGGGTTAGGGCTATGTGCCATCTCATTGTGATTCCTACTGGGCTATGGGTTAGGGTTAGGGCTATGTGTCGTCTCATGGGCTATGTGTTAGGGTTAGGGCTATGTGCCATCTCATTGTGATTCCTACTGGGCTATGGGTTAGGGCTATGTGCCATCTCACTGCAAGACAGACCAATAAGTTACACTGACAGTGCAAGGCCAAGTTTTAGGTGAAAGTTGGAGACGCATGATTGGTCAATGCTACACTGGCACTGCACATATGGAAGGACATCCAAGGAGGATGTCTCCTGAAACACACACACACACACACACAAAAAACCTGGTATGTAAACAAAAGAGACTAATCCTCTTAAAAGGCACATAACCAGATTAGAGCTCCTTCCAGAAAGCTGCAGAGCATCGCGGCAGACCAGACACTAATGATGATTCATTTTCATGGGGCCTATAGCACTGCACCAGCAGCAACAGAGGGGCTCTCCTAACTCAGGGGGGGCACAGGACGAAGAACACACACACCTGGAGGATACACAGGTGAAGGGTGTGTGTGTTTAGGGCCCAAGGTGTCAGGGCAGGAACACCTGCGATACTTTTGCTTAAGAAAACAAAACACTAGCAAACGTTTCAACCAAAAGTCTTCACTTGGGTGTCTCTGCTCCACATGGTGATCACATACGAAACACATGTAGTTTAGTGCAAACCGGATTCAGTACATGCACTCAAGGGTTTTGGTTTAGAGAGCATAGACTCTCTCTCTTCCAAACACACACACACATTGATGCAGGTGACCCCAGAGCCCTTGACATGGCCGTGTTGAGGCTCTTCACCTTAGGTAAATACACACTGTTTTTACCTCAAACATCACAACCTGACCATCACTGTCTGCCTCTCTCAAACATACACACACATTGCCTGTTTCACTAAAAACACACTCACTAAAAAATGGTTCTCATGCACACACACAGATAACATGAACACACAGGCACACACACACACACACACACACACACACACACGGTGTGAAATTTAGCAGACTTAAATATGTCACAAATACCTGCTAAAAGTAACAAAAGACATTTTGCACATTCTGCCCAGAAACAAGTCAAAGAGACTGTCCACCAGTGACTCATCCTGTCAGAGTTGATAAAACGTGTGTGTGTGTGTGTGTGTGTGTGTGTGTGTGTGTGTGTGTGTCTGTAGTTGCCAGCCAGTTAGTTTGTAATGAGGTGTTTTCCTGAGCGGAATGTTTGAGTGTTCAAGAGCTTTGGGCACTTCATGGAGATGCATGTAGGATTTTTAGCTTAAAAAAAAAAAAAAAAAAAAAAAAACCACCTACAAAAAGCAACAGAAGAAAGAACCATTTTCACATGTTGCTAAAACACCATGCTAACCTGCTAACTTTGATGCGTACTCTAATGCAATGACCACTCAAGAGGCAAATAACATGCACGTCAATGGAAGAGGGCCATCACAGACACATCAGGGTGTGTTTAAGGCAACTCAGATTCTACATACAGCCTCTTTAAATCTGGAGAGGTCCTGAATGCTACTGGGCCATATGTAGCCTGGCATAACAGCAGCACTGGGCCAGATTAGGCCCATATGTAGCCTGGCATAACCAGATCAGGGCCATATGTAGCCTGGCATAACCAGATCAGGGCCACATGTAGCCTGGCATAATCAGATTCAAAGTCTCGAATTCAAGTCTGGTAACAAGCCATTTGAAATTGTTTATGGGGCATGTTTCAACCTAGCCTATAGCCAGCCAGAACCTACCCCACACTGCAAAAACTGCTTATCTAATTTGAATCGAACCAAGTCTTATTAATCTTATATCAATGTACTTTAATTTGTTTTCAGTATAAAGAGACTTACCCAGCGTTTTCCCTTAAAATCATTAGACTTAAGAGTTTGACTTATTTTAAGACATCTCATCCTGAAAATAAGCAAATTTGTCTGGCAGTGCATTAAAGTCTGCATGAAGCATGAAGTCTTCTTAAATTAAGCCAAAATGATCTTACGACAGAGCGCTAGGTACATACTGAAAACAATACCAAAGAGATTTGATTAGATTTTATTTTTTGCAGTGCAGCCACAAAATTTGAGGATGTCAAATGTCTTAAAATGCCGTTTTCTGTTAATCTTTTTAGGTTGCTTATATGTCTGACGCGATAGCGGAATCTAATCATCTTGCTTGTCCAGTCCACTCATCTGTCCATCATTGCATGAAGCTCAAACGATATGACTGGCCCCAACACATCTCCAGCAAAGGGACTTCTCAATGGAGAGACTCTGGACTGAATTTCCTGCACTCAAATTTTGGGGGCGTGATAAATTTGTGCTGGCTTCCAGGCTCGGCAATACGACTCGGCAATACGGAAACCCCAACCACCAGTTCAGGCCGCTGTCTGGCCCAGCGTCGGTGTGTGTAACCGCTGTGTGTGTAACTGCTCTCTGGGACGGCGTCCGTGTGTGTAAGCGCTGTCTGGCCCAGCGTCCGTGTGTGTAAGCGCTGTCTGGCCCGGCGTCCGTGTGTGTAAGCGCCGGCATGCCGTAGGCAGATCCAACATGTTCAGATTTCAGACACCGGCTCATGTACAAAACATCAGGGTCCGATGGGAGGAGCGGCAGAGTGGAGTTGAGTCGAGGTGACATCAGAGGGACGCGGAGCTCTTGCTACTCGGAGGCATCGCCATCACCGAACCGCTGGAGGAACCGCTGGGATTTTAGATACGAGACACGAACAAACTCAGACAGCGGCAGTTTAAGAGGAACAAAGGGGGGCTTTGCTAGTACGAGATGAAACGTTTGAATAAGCAGCCTACTGGCAGCCTGTAGCGCGCTGATATGTGTGTGCTAGCTCTCACACAAAGACATATTCTTCTTTCTCCATTTTCACATTTGGGCAGGTTTATTTATTAATTAAATCATCACCCAAACATGTCTGAAAAAGGATAACCTTGACTGCTGAAAGCAGATGACAAATCTATTGATTAAGTCGCTATGACAACCAAAGTAAGATTCTGAAAGAGCTTTTGGTGGAATGCCATTGCCACGGATACGGAGTTCTGGGAGGTAAATGTCTTGGTAGAGAGAGCATACAAAGCTACTGAACCATGTCCCCGTAACACACAGCTGGCACACGCCAAAGCAGCCTTATTCATATCCCACAATACGCTGAACCTTCCAGCCGTCATCCAGCTTCCTTAATGCCAGGCGTGCCCTGGGGCAGAGAGGGCGAGAGTGGGCGGGTACAGCATGGCAGACGCCTGATGGGCGCCGGTCAGAGATGGAGCACAGTCCAGGGAGCCATCAGAGCCAGTCGCAGGCAGGGGGCATACAGAGGGGCAACCACGCCATCGCCAATCGGCTGTTGTGCCCGCCTGCCTGGGCAGAGGTCTGGAAGCGCTAGAGAGCAGAGGACTCTATAGTGAATATCTATAGAGTATAGAGGGCAGTCGTGGCCTACTGGTTAGGGCTTGTGGCTTGTAACCGGAGGGTTGCCGGTTCGATCCCTGACCAGTAGGCACGGCTGAAGTGCCCTTGAGCAAGGCACCTAACCCCTCCTGCTCCCCCGCGTGCGCTCAAGCAGGCAGCTCACTCACGTTGGGATTAGTCACCTCACTGTGTGTTCACTGTCACTGAGTGTTTCACTAATTCACGGATTGGGATAAAATGCAGAGACCATATTTCCCTCACGGGATCAAAAGAGTATGTATATGTATGTCTTATACTTCTATCGGGCCTATCTATCGGCCTGTACCCAGCTGCTACCTGAAAGGTATCACAGCCCGCTAATGCAGAAAGCTGGCTAGAATGCTAATGTTGGCAAGAAAATGGGTAAACATTAATTACTAGCAAACGCTAGCATGCAAAAAGATCACTACACAGGTTTGGATTAAGTCCAGTGGACCTTACCCATACCCATTCTCCAATAGCAGACAACAGCATGCTAGGCAGGCAAGCCTAAATCTGTCCTCCAAAAATGTATCTAAATATTCAGCCAACACTTGTGGCTGAAGTACTTTCCCCCAGTGATCTGAAATAGAGAGGCAGAGATAGTCTTCATCCCCGAGGCTACACTCTCTCACCCTGGTGGGGGCTAATATTAGCCTTCTAACCACAGAATGCCCCCCCCCCACCTGAGCTTGAGCGAGGGGGATGGGGACACCTGCTGCTGCGGTTGTTGCAAAGGCTGCTGGGAAACCACCAGCTCTGGGTCACTTCATGTGATCCATACATTTACCAGCCAACCAGAGAACACCCACTGATGCTGACTACAGAGAGTAGAAGAAAAAGGACAAGAATATATACCTTTATTATACAGTATATATATATATATATATATATATATATATATATATATATATATATATATATATATATATATATATATATATATATATATTATACAGTATAATATATATATATATATATATATATATATATACACACATACACATACACACAGAGAGAGAGAGAGAGAGAAGGGGGGGGGGGGGGAGGGTTGAACAATGTTGCCCAGCCATGTTGCTAAGCAATGTTGTTGGGAACTTAATGTCCAAACAGACGACAATGGAACTGATCCATATCTGGCATCACTGGCTCATGCATCCTCATCTTAACTTAGAGGATCTGGGAGCCAAGTGGTTGAGTTTGGGAGAGCCGTTAAGAGCGTGTGACCGCTACACTCATACATACTAACGGCTCTTTCCCTCTGACCAGTCTGTGGCTCGCCCCTTAGTATCTCTGTGTGATAACAAGGTGAAAGGGGACCATGGCATGTCCTCGCTAGTCACAATGCAGCTGAGAATGTTTCTCTGCCCGGAGGCTCCGCAATTCTCTTCCTCACACTGAAGTTCGCCAGCTCACCAGTGCTGTACGTCTGCTGCTGCTCGCCAGCTCACCAGTGCTATGCGTTCACGACTGCTGTCGTGACTGTGGTCAAAATTACTCCAAGACAACTGGTGTGAGACTGCAGCTTTATTCACGACGCCAGGAGCATGTTACCCACATGAAATGTCAAAGTAACAAGCCCACACATTTGTGGGTGAAGCCAACTCCTATACCCTTAACACACACCCACACAAAATCACAAGTTGTCACCCTCCAGTGATCACCTAACCATCTGGTATTTTAACAGAGATAAGAAATGTTTACGACCCCCCCCATCCTGAGGGTTACCCACAGTTTGGTGACACAGGGGTTATCTTAGCTTTCCTAAGTCAAAACATTCCAACATAGGGGTTTTAGATGGCACAAAGCTCAGAGTAAGAGGATGGTAATTAGATTTCACTACATGTATGTAAGGTATACTAAACATTCCATGAGAGACATATAAAAATTATCCCACATGACAATGCGGCCGCAGCACCATATTTAGGTCTTGGTGCCCACGAGGACTCGGGTTCCAAATTCTGGTCTGCGGTCAAGTCCAAATCCCACTCCATCTCTCTCTTCGTGTGTGACCGCTACACTCCCATTTCTCTCTCTCCCACCCACTTCCTGTCTCTCTCCACTGTCCTATCGATATGAAGCCACCCCCCACAAACATAAAAAATAAAATAACAGCAGTCCTCCCGATGGACACAGGGTGAAGCGGAACGGTAACGTCCTACACTGTTCCACTCTGCAGCCCAAACCTCACCACTGCTACAGAGCACACACACATACGATCACACACACACATACGATCACACACACACTGCTACAGAGCACACACACATACGATCACACACACTGCCACTCACTAATGGCACACACTGCTACAGAGCACACACACACACTGCTACAGAGCACACACACATACGATCACACACACTGCCACTCAATAATGGCACACACTGCTACAGAGCACACACACACGATCAAAGCCTCTGTGTGATAGACAAAGATTCAGAGAAGAGAGAGAGAAGGGGGAGACTGAGAAGGAAGAGCGAGAGAGAGAGAGAGGAAGAAAAACGAAGCTTCAGGCTCATTATTAAAACAGCACAGATAACCTATTAGTGAAGCACACTGAAGCTTCAGGCTCATTATTAAAACAGCACAGATAACCTATTAGTGAAGCACACTGAAGCTTCAGGCTCATTATTAAAACAGCACAGATAACCTATTAGTGAAGCACACTGAAGCTTAGGCTCATTATTAAAACAACACAGATAACCTATTAGTGAAGCACACTGAAGCTTCAGGCTCATTATTAAAACAGCACAGATAACCTATTAGTGAAGCACACTGAAGCTTCAGGCTCATTATTAAAACAGCACAGATAACCTATTAGTGAAGCACACTGAAGCTTCAGGCTCATTATTAAAACAGCACAGATAACCTATTAGTGAAGCACACTGAAGCTTCAGGCTCATTATTAAAACAGCACAGATAACCTATTAGTGAAGCACACTGAAGCTTCAGGCTCATTATTAAAACAGCACAGATAACCTATTAGTGAAGCACACTGAAGCTTCAGGCTCATTATTAAAACAGCACAGATAACCTATTAGTGAAGCACACTGAAGCTTCAGGCTCATTATTAAAACAGCACAGATAACCTATTAGTGAAGCACACTGAAGCTTCAGGCTCATTATTAAAACAGCACAGATAACCTATTAGTGAAGCACACTGAAGCGTTGCCAAATACAGAGAATGAGGAGACTACAGGCGGCCCGGAGTGGAAATGGCATTGTTTATTTTTTGGCTTTCCATTATTGTTATTTTTTAAATCCATGGATAAAATATACAGCTTTAAACTCAGAGAGCACCCAAGTACGGAATCATTCATGAGGAGAATGTTCTGCTTCATCAGGCTAACTGTGGGCAACTTAAACTACATCAATACATTGGAGGTGTGTGTGTGTGTGTGTGTGTGTGTGTGTGTGTGTGTGGTTTGGACTGTGGCTGTGGTTTGGTTAAACCTCTCCATTAGATGGTCTTGGCCTGGTTACTCGTTTGTGGAAAAAAGGCACATCTGGAATCAGTGCTGCCTCAGCTGGATGGAGAGGTAGGGCACACACACACACATACGCGCACACACACACACCAGCTCTGACAGTCCATTCATATGGGTAACTGGGAAAAGACAGCCACAGAGCTCTGGGGGAACACACTGAACTGAGGGCAGAAGATCCTGCTCAAGTTCCTGCATATTTAAGTATCTATGAGGACACAGGCTACTTTAACAGAGACAGGAGGTACCACACAAACAGACACTCCTCTAATCTGAACCACACATTAAACTGCCATCTATTTAAAGGAGGCTAATTCATACTTACTGAGCCTTGGATAAATAAAAGCATACTTTTCTACTGCCAACTGCTATTCATGTTTAAATTTAATAACAAATAAATGACAACGTCTGCAGGTTATCTAGCATGCTGCTGATTGTGGTTGTGGTCAGTTTGCTTCCACGGTTCATCCTTAGTAAGGGCTGTTGCCAGGCTTCCTGTGGTTTGACAGACACTCTTTCAGTCTCCAACGATGTGTTTGTGTATCCCCCCCCATCTCTCTCCTCTTCCTATCCTCTCGGCGGCTTGTCCATCAATGCATTCATTCGTTTGCTCGTTAAAAGCTTGATTGCAGACACGTAGGTCGAGCTCTCAGGCAGTCTCTACATTAACTATCTTCTCCAACCGCCGAAAGTGGACTGAGAAGACCTAGAGAAAAAACCAGGAAACAGACCAAAACAAAAAAGAAAAGAAAAAAGATGTTGCTGAAAAACTTGATGGGGTAAAAAAAGCCCGAATGTTCTCTTCTGAAGTTCCTTCCTGCCTTGGGGAAGGTGCAAAAGGCTGTCTAGGGGTACACACAACACACACACACACGGGTCACTGAGGAGGGGCATGGGTGGAGGAGGAGGTTGGGGTAGCGGAACAGCAGGAGGACGAGAAGCTGAGGACCTACACTTCACACCTATCCAGTGTTGGAGACAAAGTCCACTGAGAGGTCAACCTGGGCCAGTTCACACCCATGACCGTGCGTAGTGACTAGAATCCCTTGTTTTAGATCTTACATCTTCTTTGGGTGAGCACACCATATTGCTGTACAAGACCCTTGTTATACCGTCATTTTATCAGTAAATACAAGGTTCTCAAGATTTCCGTGTGTGTAACAAGCGAATGTGTGGCAGTTATATGTGCTCTAACCATCATGTACATATATTCAATGTACATAAAATATGTATACAATACCAATGCATTTGAAATCACGGTCATGTGATATGAATAGTGTCATTACAACAGATCAAGGGTAATGATACATATCAAGTTTTTTGAGTTTGCAGATTTTTTTTTTTTTAATTTTCATTATTTTTATCAAGTAACCACTAATTAATTAGCATATTCTAATGTTATAATAGTTGACTGGCATTATGAATGAGACACACACAGTTGACTGGCATTAAGACAATGGACTATTCCAGCATTTCTCAAACTATGGGCCGCGGTCCGGCACCGGTCTGCAACGTGGACACTGCTGGTCCACTGAGCCACGCAGTGAAATTATGCCTGCTGCTTCGTCTGATTATTTCATTTGAAATTGCTTTGCACAATTGTGCAATTGATCAAGGAACCACGGACCGACAGAAAAATGCTTCTGCAATCAGGAGGAAATACTTGCTAATTTGGTGTCATCATACATAAAGGCATACAATGCGTTTATGGTGGTATGAGCGTTCATTCAATGCATGCGTGTAGGTGGGCCCTATGACCCAAAAGTCTGCCATGACCGGGCCTCAGGTCAAAGAAGTTTGAGAAAAGCTGGACTATTCTGTGACATAGCTTTGCTTCATTTCCCGTAACCAATAGCTCTATACGAGTACAGTGGACACACCAGGACTGTAAGCCCATGGTACAGAGCCATCATGCCAGCTGCAGGTTTAGAGGTCAGAGTAGGGCTGCATGATTTGGGGTAAATATATAATTGCAATGTTTCGGACAGTTATTGCGATTGCGAAATAGTTTTTGAATGTCAGGTGGGGATGTGCACACTACTACAACTACATAATTCTAAAGTTGCCCAGACAAAATGTCTAACAAACCCCAACATTCTAAAGTTACCCAGACAATGCACAACAAACCCCATCATTCTAAAGTTGCTCAGACAATGGCCAACATTCTATAGTGTCCCAGACAATGTCCAACAAACCCCAACATTCTAAAGTTACCCTGACAATACACAACAATCCCCAACATTCTAAAGTTGGCAGAGGTTGATTGCAGTCTTTCAAATGTTCAGGATCCCACTAATAACAGTAGGTGGGTTTACATGGACAGCTTTTTGTCATTCCGATTAAGCCATTCTGAATTAAACATTTGTACCATTTGTTTACATGGAATATGTTCTGTTCTGATCAGGTGCAAGTTCTTAAAATTCTATTCCGATAAAGGTGTTTATATGCTTCATTTTTATTCCTCTTGAGCTATTATTTCCATTGGAATCTGAATAAAAGTGTCCATGTAAACTGTCTAGACAATAACTGAAAAGACTGGCTTTAAAATATTATGTAAAATTTGAACAACTCCATCCAACACACACACACACACACACACACACACACACACACACTGACCCAACTGTTGTAGTTTGTTGGAGTTTGTTGGTGTTTGTTGGGGCAGTGTGCAAGCACCTGTCGTAATGTTCACGACACACATGAGGTGGAGTGTGATGACACACATGAGGTGGAGTGTGATGACACACATGAGGTGGAGTGTGATGACACACATGAGGTGGAGTGTGATGACACATATGAGGTGGAGTGTGATGACTCTCACTCCCATGTTGGGCCAGATCACCACCATCATCCTCAAGAGGGATAAACCATCTACGGAGAGGCAGCATGAAGCATGGAGGATACACTGGTGTGTGTGCGCGTGTGTGTGTGCGCGTGTGTGTGTAAGTGTGTGTGTTTGGAGTTCAACTTATACTACAGACCAATCCTAGGCTTACAAAAACTGATGTGTGTGAATTATCTGGTGGTAGAAAGTTACCAGGTAGTAACCAGAAACACCAGAAAATCGAGTATCATGTAGTCTTACATTTTGTATTTTTTTCACAATTCTGGGCAGTAGAGTGCAATGCGTAAGTTAAAGTTAGCAGGAATAAGTGTCTTAGCATAGGGCTTAGCATAGTTCGTTTGTGTGCTTAATAGGATAGGTGTGAGTGTATACAGGTGTGAGTGTATACTATATAGGTGTGAGTGTATATATATAGGTGTGAGTATAGGTGTGAGTGTATACTATATAGGTGTGAGTGTACACTATATAGGTGTGAGTGTACACTATATAGGTGTGAGTGTACACTATATAGGTGTGAGTGTATACTATATAGGTGTGTGAGTGTATACTATATAGGTGTGAGTGTATAATATATTGGTGTGAGTGTATACTATACAAGTGTGAGTGTATACTATATAGGTGTGAGTGTACACTATATAGGTGTGAGTTATATAGGTGTGAGTGTACACTATATAGGTTAGGATGATTGAGTTGTGTTTGGGGCAGTAGTAAGCAGCGTGTAGGATGCAGTTTTAGTATACTGGAGTAGTGAGGTGTGTTAGTGTGTGTGTGTGTGTGTGTGTGTGTGTGTGTGTGTGTGTGTGTAACTCACATAGACGAAAAGGGCAGGAAGGATTGAAGAAATGTAGAGATTAAGGGAGAAAAATAATAAAGAGAGAGAGAGTGATACAATAAAAGACAGAGGGAGAGATAGAGAGGGAGAGAGTGAATAGAGGCAGATAAAGGGAGAGAGGGATGGTAAAGGCAGACAGAGTAAGAGAGAGATAAAGAGACAGATGAAGAGAGAAAGAATAGAGAGAGGGAGAGAGAAAGAGAGATGAGAGATATATAGATGAAAAGATGGATGGAGAAGGATGGAGAGCTCCTCTGATGCTTTAGCATGCACATCTTTCTGAGCACTCAAATACATTCCAGCACAATGCACCCTCAGGGAGCACGGCGAAGCTGTGTGCATGTGTGTGTGTGTGTGTGTGTGTGTGTGTGTGTGTGTGAGAGAGAGGAGGGGGCTGGGCATGTGACAAGACAGAGAAAAGAAATAAGGCAATTGAGCAGGAGAGAAGGGTAGACAGTGAGGGGTACGGAGGAGGAGAGGAGAGGAGAAGAGAGAAGAGGGGGAGAGGAGAGGGAGAGGAGAGGGGGAGAGAGGAGAGGAGAGAGGGAGAGGAGAGGAGAAGAGGAGAGAGGAGGACAGAGAGAAGGTAGACAAATAGGAAGCATGGAGAGGATAATGGTGTAGTCCCCTGTGATGTGCTTACACTGGATCTAGAGAATGTCAAAAAGGGCCATCACTAACAAAACACACACACGCCCCCACACACCCACCCACACACACACACACCTAGTCACAAAAAGCTATATCACAGCAGGTATGAGACAAATAACACTTTACAGTTAACAGACTGACAAACATTCACACAAAAAAAAACATTTTTCACATGGGATCAATACTTACTGATTGGTGCTTCCAAAACCCCCCGTAAAACCTGAAAGACACAGAAAAGGCTACATGAGGTAGCTGAAATGGCTGCATCCCATCCAAACAGCAGCACATTACTATTGGCTCCAGCGCTGTACGGGCTGTACGGGGGCCAGGGTGACGTTGGCACTGGAGCAGGGCTTTGGGCACGGGCCACTTACAGCATGCTGTTATTAATTAGAACAAGCATGTGTGTGTGTGTGTGTGTGTGTGTGTGTGTGTGTGTCAGAAGAGAGATAAAGAGAGAGAAAGAAAAAGAAAGAATGAAACAAAAAAAACAAACCAACACAGAGTAAGGTGTCCACAAGTATGGGGACGTTTATATACAGTCCCTCCAAACCCATCAGTAACACGTCACATTACATGAAGTAAGAACAGACATTTGAAAAGACAGGAGGAAAAGAAAAGAAAAAAAAATCAGTAGTGAAATCAACATCTGACATCTGGACACAAAGAGGGGAAAGAAAGAGCAAAGGCAGACGTCACTCGGAGAGAGATGCATGGAACACTGAAATCCAGAGAATCTATAAAAGGGGGGTAGGGGGCAGAACAAGGGAGAGACAAGTGAGAGAGAGAGGAGAGAGAGAAGGAACGACAGAGAGAACAGGAGAGCGAGAGAAGGAAGAGAGAAAGAGAGGAGAGGGAGAGAGGAGGAGAGAGAGAAAGACAGAACAAGAACCAGTCAGCCAGAAAGATATATGATACGCACATACCCCCCATCCCCCACCTTTACACACACACACACACACACACACACTACCCCCCTCCCCCTCCTTTACACACACACACACACATCCACACACAGAGCAGAGCAGCAGTGTGTGTGTGTGTGTGTGTGTTGGGGAGGGGGTAGTGTGTGTGTAAGTGGGCCAGGCAGCTTTAATGTGGTGGGCATGTGGGTATGGTTTGGCCGGTGGCTAAAGAATGTGGGTTAATAAGAGAAACCGCTGCTGGGATTTCAACCTCCACACATCCAATCATGTTCCTCTGTCCCAACAGAACAGCCAATCAAATCGCTACGTCCTTACTGAACAGCCCATCACATTCTTCTAAGGTCAACCAACCACAGCCTCCGACACAAACGCAGCTAAACTCAACTTCCTAGTCACTGTCCTAATCATCATAACAGACCAACCAATACAGACTTCTCCATCATAAGTGGATAGTGAGCGCAGCACAAACACCCTCCTTTCCAGGACAGAGGACACACACGGATGCTTCAGTGGGTTTGTGGCTGAACCCTGAATACTGAGGTATGTGGGTATGTGTGTGTGTGTGTGTGTGTGTGTGTGTGTGTGTGTGCGCGCGCATAAAGAAGGCTTGACTGTATGTGCTCCCACAACTCTTTGTATTAGAAGTGGGTGTCTGTATTTACAGAATCTCTGTGGAAGTGGTCATGAGTGTTTGTTTTGTTTGTTCATATGTATGTGATTGTATTGTATGTGTGTATGAGGGTTCTCTGGGTGTATGTGCATTGGCACTGCATGTGTGTACCAACTAGTTCTCTGCGTGTGTATTAGGTACATTTGTGAGTGTGTGTGTGTAGGAACTAGTTCTGTGCGTGTGTATTAGGTACATTTGTGAGAGTGTGTGTATATTGTTTGTGTGTGCAGTGGTAGTTCTGCATCTGTGTGATTAGATGTCAATGGATACAGCTCTCATAATACACTGTTAAGCATGAGACTCCAAACCCTACGTGTGTGTGTGTGTGTGTGTGTGTGTGTGTGTGTGTGTGTGTGTATATAAACACTCACCTCCACCACCACCTCCGAATCCACTAGGAGACCCAAATCCTCCTGTCGAACCAAACCCAGGATTCTGCTGGGCCAGATTCCCGAAGGACGGAGCACTCTGATTGGCTATACTGCCAAAGGTGGGTGTGTTCTGAGGAGATGCAAACCTATGGGGAAAAAGAATAAAACCATGACAACACTGTAAAGGATGTCTGCACTACAGGACGCAGGAACTAAGAATGGAGCAGGCTGTAATATCTATCTACTCAGAGTGGACCATTAGAACTAGTCAGTAGGTTAATAGGAAACGGGCTTAATGGACTTCAAGGTTTGATATATTCCAATGTACTTCATGCTCCACACACACACACGTACACACACACACTTTCATTCATTTACTCCTAAACTGCATTATGACTGTCATTAAGACAGATAGGTGTGTGTACCTGTCTGTTATAACTCTGTTATAAATGCGTGTGGCTCGAGAGGCAAACCATCCCTATGACGAGTATGCAAAACTCCCATCCATGATACTCACTACACAAACTCCCCTCCATGATGCTCACTACTCCCCTCCATGATGCTCACTACACAAACTCACTACACAAACTCCCATCCATGATGCTCACTACACAAACTCCCCTCCATGATGCTCACTACACAAACTCACTACACAAACTCCCATCCATGATGCTCACTACACAAACTCCCCTCCATGATGCTCACTACACAAACTCACTACACAAACTCCCATCCATGATGCTCACTACACAAACTCACTACACAAACTCCCATCCATGATGCTCACTACACAAACTCCCATCCATGATGCTCACTACACAAACTCCCATCCATGATGCTCACGACACAAACTCCCATCCATGATGCTCACGACACAAACTCCCCTCCATGATGCTCACTACACAAACTCCCATCCATGATGCTCACTACACAAACTCCCATCCATGATGCTCACTACACAAACTCACTACACAAACTCCGCTCCATGATGCTCACTACACAAACTCCCCTCCATGATGCTCACTACAAACTCCCCTCCATGATGCTCACACAAACTCCCCTCCATGATGCTCACTACAAACTCCCATCCATGATGCTCACTACACAAACGTACAGCAGTGAAAGACCTAAGAGACCACACACACACTATGGGCCACTAATCACTAGTCCTCAGAGACCACACACACACTATGGGCCACTAATCACTAGTCCTCAGAGACCACACACACTATGGGCCACTAATCACTAGTCCTCAGAGACCACACACACTATGGACCACTAATCACTAGTCCTCAGAGACCACACACACACTATGGACCACTAATCACTAGTCCTCAGAGACCACACACACTATGGACCACTAATCACTAGTCCTCAGAGACCACACACACTATGGACCACTAATCACTAGTCCTCAGAGACTACACACACTATGGCCTGCAGTCTGTAGGACATGCCAAATGCAATGCAATGCCTTAATACCATCCATCACCAACTAATGCTAATTTAATGAATTGGAAAAAACATTTAGTCAATCTAACACTACGCAACACCACGCTACACACAAGCACCTGTGGGCCAGTGCACACACACACACACACACACCTGTGGGTCAGTGCACACACACACACACACACACACACACACACACACACACACACACACACACACACACACACACACACATCTGTGGGTCGAGGTGCACCTGCGTGCTTATGGGCCAGTGCATATTGCGCCTACACACACACACACACACACACATCTGTGGGTCAGTGCACACACAAGTGGGTTCTCAGTACATGAACTCATTTAATGACACCGTTTCCATAAACTTCTAAATATAATAAACCACAAACTCTCATTTAAAGCAGAATCAAATTAGTGCACAATGTGGTTCCTGGTGTTGTTGAGAGTAGTTCTGTCGTGTATGTGTGTTCTGTCGTGTATGTGTGTGTTTGCGTATGTGTGTGTGTGTGTGCGTGTGTATCAGGCTTTGAGGTATTTGAGGAGAGGGCGAGATCACAGCGGTAAGAAAGGGTATTCTCCCCGGACTTGAACAGATGAAGATAGCAAGCCTTTTATGACTTTCACACTCATTTGGGGACCAGCAACAGAGAAACAAAACCCTTCACTATGTGTGTGTTTGTTTGTTTGTTTGTTTGTGTTTGTGTGTGTGTGTGTGTGTGTGTGTGTGTGTGTGTGTACAGCAGCTCTTTAATCTCAAAAGCCTGAGAGGGAAATTCTGAATAGCCTTTCTCCTGGAGTTTTCTTTCTAATAAACACACACACACACCAACTCCCTCTCTTTCTCACTCACATATAAACCGTTCCTGTGTGTTGTTGTGTGTGTGTGTGTGTGTGTGTGTGTACACCGTCACACCCCAAAACACTTAAGAACGTCTCACATATACACACACAACGACGGTGACAGAGAAAGCAGAATGGAGCAAGTGGGAGACACACACACACACTGTGCTGTTGAATAAATAAATAAATACATACATAAAAACACACACACACACACACACACGCTCCACACACACACACAGGCACACTCCACACACACACACACACAGGCACACACACACACACACAGGCACACGCTCCACACACACACACACACACACACACACACACACACACAGGGAAAGCTGCCAATACTAAACTGCAGTTGCCAGATGCAAGTGGATTACAGAGACAAACACACACACACACACACACACACACACACCTATGAGGCATGGGGAGCACCGAGCACAAACCCCTTTGACTTCAAAGGCCGTGCTAATAACAGCAGTCCTGAATTATTATGCACATGAGGTGAAGACACACACAATCCGCAGCCCTAGTGATGACACTACTCAGCCACTGCAAAGGCTGTGTGTGTGTGTG
This sequence comes from Alosa alosa, assembly GCF_017589495.1. NCBI lineage: Eukaryota > Metazoa > Chordata > Actinopteri > Clupeiformes > Clupeidae > Alosa > Alosa alosa. Next base: position 2,892,722 of record NC_063200.1, on the reverse strand, counting down.
TGTGTGTGTGTGTGTGTGTGTGTGGGTGTGTATATTGTTCAGGTGGAGGGCATAAGATAAGTATTAGTTGGCATGATCTGCATATTTAAATATCCGTTTGTCCGTACAATCATTTACACTCACAGATTTCAATTTATCAACATGATCAGTATGTGATTAGTATGTGATTAATGTATTAAAACAAGTGTCCTCACTGTATTGCACCTTACCACATGAGGGTAGTGCAATAAGCGCAAGACTAGATTAATGTCAGGAGCACACACACACACACACACACACACACACACAATCTTCTGGCCCTGGCATTAGTCAATGCAATGCAACAAAGACCACAGAGGACAGGGTACAAAGACACAAGAGGACGTGTGTATGTGGTGCATGCATGTGTGTGTGTGTGTGTGCATCTTGGCCGTGTGTGGGGTAAGAAATCTGGTGAATCTGATCACGAGGAGATGACCGGAGCGTGACCTCTGACCCCAATACTGGAGCTCATTTTGGGCACACAGCTGAGAGGTCCTTATAGAGCCACCTGCCATCTAAACATGGCCACCGCTAAAAACAGACATCAAGCACCCCGGTGCTTACTGCACGCACACACATCTCTGATGTAGAGCTCTCTCTCTCTCTACACAACCTAACCCAGTCAACACACACTTAACAGATTTGAATACTATATCAGAGACTTTCTAATGAGGAAGCACAGCACTCAAAAAATCCTCCACAGAAATGCATGGGGTTCATTTTTACATCTGCCAATTTGGCAGTTGTCTACACATATCCCGCCCTTCGGCTGCAAAAAGTCGACATGTGGATACATCATGCCAACCATGTTGTGATCTTGCTGCTGGCACACACAGACAGACACACACACACACACTCTTCTGGCCCTGGCATTGGTCAATGCAATGCTAACCAAAGATCACAGAGGACAGGGTACAAAGACACAAGAGGACGTGTGTGTGTGTGTGTGTGTGTGTGTGTGTGTAGGGCTGTATATTGTTCAGGTGGAGGGCATAAGATAAGTATTAGTTGGCATGATCTGCATATTTAAATATCCGTTTGTCCGTACAATCATTTACACTCACAGATTTCAATTTATCAACATGATCAGTATGTGATTAATGTATTAAAACAAGTGTCCTCACTGTATTGCACCTTACCACATGAGGGTAGTGCAATAAGCGCAAGACTAGATTAATGTCAGGAGCACACACACACACACACACACACACACAATCTTCTGGCCCTGGCATTAGTCAATGCAATGCAACAAAGACCACAGAGGACAGGGTACAAAGACACAAGAGGACGTGTGTATGTGGTGCATGCATGTGTGTGTGTGTGTGCATGCGCGTGTGTAAGGGGTAAGAAATCTGGTGAATCTGATCTCGGAGGAGATGACCCGGAGAGGCGCTGACCTCTGACCCCAATACTGGAGCTCATTTTGGGCACACAGCTGAGAGGTCCTTATAGAGCCACCTGCCATCTAAACATGGCCACCGCTAAAAACAGACATCAAGCACCCCGGTGCTTACTGCACGCACACACACACATCTCTGATGTAGAGCTCTCTCTCTCTCTACACAACCTAACTTTGACCACATACCCCAGTCAACACACACTTAACAGATTTGAATACTATATCAGAGACTTTCTAATGAGGAAGCACAGAAATGCATGAGGTTCATTTTTACATCTGCCAATTTGGCAGTTGTCTACACATATCCCGCCCCTTCCGCTGCAAAAAAGTCGACATGTGAATACATCATGCCAACCATGTGTTGTGATCTTGCTGCTGGAGCAAGGGTGGTGTCATGAAGCTTTGCGCACGTGCACTTCTGCCAAAATAGATAAGTGCCCAAAAAGTGTTACAATATGGCCGCCGTGTGGCGGGACTTGCCTAAAAGGACTGACTATATTTATACACTCTGAAGACGCGTGGGCGTCGGAACGTTAGTGAAGTGAAGTGAAGTGAAGTGAAGTGAAGTGTGCCAGCAGTGACCTGCAGCAGCCAAATGGCACTTGTCAGTCCCGCTGGATTACAGGCCCAAACCGGCAGAATGAAGGAAGAGATCAGAGGTGGGCACACACAGACACACACACACACACGCACACGCACGCACGGGGAGATAGAGCAAGAACGGAGGATGGAGAGATGGAGAGGACAGGGAACCAGAGAAAAGAGAATGAAGTAAAGGAGTGAGAGAACAAATGAGAGAGGGAGAGAGATACAGGGAGAGAGAGAGAGATACAGGGAGAGAGAGAGAGAGAGAGAGAGAGAGAGAGAGAGAGAGAGAAATCAGATTCTGCAGGCCAGAGGTGTGAGGTAAGCGGCTATCTGAGGGGGGGGTGGAGGCACACTGATTATGTGTGTGTGTGTGTGTGTTCCGGAGCCATGGTGCCAGCTTAATCTGTTGGCAGGGGAAGGGCATGGCTCTCTGGATTATCTCCTCCGCAACATCAATTTCACTGGACACGGGCTGTGTGTGTGTGTGTGCGCACATATGTGTGCGTGTGTGTGTGTGTGTGTGTGTGTAACAGAGATGGTGGGGTGTGGCACGTCTTCACCAGATGACATCAAGTCCCCAGGTGGCATCTGACTGGAGGGGCACTGCTGGACGCAGGCCGGGTCAGGGCCAGATGACACACACACACCCACACACCCACCCAAATATGATGGGAGTTTAATCCTGCCTGAGATAATCCCTGCAGCAGTCAGGTTTCTTGCCACACTGCACTCCCACGGACGGCTGATTCCTGAATGAACTGACATGACATCGGATGGGACGTCTTTACCAAGCCAGATAAACAGACTATGATGGGATGTCTTCACCAAGCCAAAATTTCCAAACTAGTGGCTATCTAAGACTTGACATTTCCAAATTATTTCATTTCTCCACCAGTTGTGAAAATGGACATTTTTATGTTCTGTTATCTCCGGGAGCAGCCTTGCTGAGTGAGGTCTAGTGAGTTCCGCCCTCTGTCTGAGGTCTGCGTCCAAAAACACATCACACAGGCAGATGCTGAAATGTAAGCAGCCTGTGATTGGTTCTCCAAACACATATCCCACAGGCAGAGGCTGTGATTGGTTGAGGACAGCGCTGCACGGACCTATCAGACGCTGCAACTGCGTGACTGCTTCCACACAACAGACTGGGGAGTTTTGATTACACTGAGTATGTAACGGGTTACAAATGCAAATGCATTGATGACATTGTACCGAGGGTGACTGTACAAACTTTTCCTAACCAGAAGCCATGGGTGAATGGAGAGGTCTGTTCAACACTCTGACCTCAAACAACTGCCTTCCATTCTGACATCCCAAGTGAGTACAGTAAAGCACGTTGAACTGAGGAGATCAATTGAATTTCCCCTTGGGGATCAATAAAGTATCTATCTATCGATCTCTATCTCAATTAAAAGGGCTAAGAGACAGTACAGGGAAAAGGTGAAGTCACACTACAGCTGCTCCAACACCAGGGACATGGGGCTGCAGAGCAGAGCGGTCTGCTTCTATGGCCGCTTTGAGAATGACATCAGGTCAGTCTCAGCAAATGGAGCAAGATTGCTGTCCATTTCAGACATCTGAAAGAGGTGTGTAAATCCTCTTATGGGGTGAATACACATAAAGCTCCAGGACCTGACACCATCCCGGGTCGCGTTCTCAAGACTTGTGCATCTGGACTGGCAGTGGTCTTCATGTACAGCCTCCCTATCTACCTATTCCCCCCTCTCCTGCTTCAGTCTGGTATCCCCGCATGTTTCAAGAGGTCCACCATCATTCCAGTCCCTAAGAAATCAACAGTGAGCCGTCTTAACGATTACCGCCCTGTTGCTCTCACCTCTGTTGTTATGAAGTGTTTTGAGTGGTTAGTTAAAGATCATATTACATCCTCCCTGTCTTCTGCATTAGACCCTCTGAAGTTTGCCAATGCGCCAAACAGGTCCACAGATGATGCAATAGTATTTGCTTTGAACACTGCTCTCGCTCACCTGGATAAGAAAAACACCTATGTATGGATGCTCTTCATCGACTACAGCTCCGCTTTTAACACCATAGTTCCATCCAGGCTGATCATGAAACTGAGAGACCTGAACATCAGTTCCTCTCTGTGCAGTTGGATCCTTGACTTACTGACTGTCAGGACACAGGCGGTACAGCTGGGTAACATCATCTCATCCACTCGAACACTCAGCACTGGTGCCCCGCAGGGATGTGTGTTAAGCCCCCTGCTTCACTCGTACACTCATGACTGTATGGCAAACTCACACCTCAAACACCACAATTAAGTTTGCTGATGACACCACCATAATCGGCTGTATCACGAGTGATGATGAGTCTGCTTACAGAGCAGAGGTGGCAACCCTGACATCCTTATGCCAAGACTACAACCTGCTGCTCAACGTCAGCTGAACTAAGGAGCTGATGGTGGACTACAGGAGACTGCAGGGAGAGGAGCACACCCCCATCTACATTGGGGCACAGCAGAGGAGTGTCAGCTGCTTCAGATTCCTTGGAACTAACATCAGCGAGGATCTGAGCTGGTCACACCATAAAGGTATGGTCACAAATGCCCCATGTCCACCAACTGAACTGCACGCGATTATGTCAGTCCCCATTGTTCAAAAGGTACAATAGTATTAGGTACAAATGGATTATTCTGCCATTTGTATAGCTAGAATAATAAGTGTTCCCAATTAGATCATGTTTCTATAGTTTGAAATACTGTATAAACATAGTAAAATAGTGCCCTTCATGACCCACAGCCTGTCAGTCTTCATAGGTTAACATGGCAAAACTCGATCCCCTACCTGATAGCCCCAAATATATTTACATCTTTCTAAAACTGTGTTTACATTTGTCCCACCATAAACATTTGCCAGCCTGTTTAGCATCCCCTTAATCAATCATGCAATATGAAAGTCTGGGATTGTGGGGAACACAAAATAGTCTACTGAATAATATATATATTGAACCATTAAATGAATAACAGAATAACTTTAATAACGGAAGAAACTTAAAATCGTTAATTAAGTTTACTTTAGACCATAAATCATTTATCACCTGTAACTCTGATAAAAGGACATAACAGGAAGATATTTGGCTGATAGATGGAGGTTAAGATTTTCTATGTTTTGTGATGTCTGTCACTTGCACTCAGAGAAAACTGGAATGTTTCATTCGACCTCCATTTCAATCATAGTACCCTACTAGGCTACTTTTTAGCTGACCAATGCACAAACTAAAATGGAAATTGACAAATATTAACAATACTTAGAATGTTTCGTTGGACAAGAGTATTTATATTTAAGTATTTGGAATACTTATGAAAGTTGTTATCTCATTATATTAACAAAATATGACATGAAACAACAGAAACCACAGAATAAGAGAAAGTCTAATATGAGTAAACAGACTCTGACTGAACTATTAATATACGTGACTCAACATACACCCCGCCTACCAAGTAAGAGTGCTGCTACCAGTGGAAACGCAAAGCAGGCCAGGGATTACCAAAAACTACAGTACCATGCTTTGCCAAACAGAGCCAGACTGAGCCGTGCAGCTGGTGGACATGAGAATAAAGGCAGCAAAACAGCAACTCTTCTTTCTTCGGTAGCTCTGGAAGTTTGGTATGGACAGTGAAATACTGACCAACTTCTACCGCTGTAGCATTGACAGTATCCTGACTGGCAACATTACAGCATAGTATGGCAACAGCACCGGCCATGACCGCAAAGCTCGGCAAAGGTCAGGTCAGGGCAGTGCATTACAAGGACTGTTACCAACTGTTCAGGACCTTTACAGCCAGCGCTGCAGTAGAAAGACCAAGTAGATCCAGCGCGGCAGTAGAAGGACCAAGCAGAGCCTCGCTGACCCCAGTACTACTGTTTAATTTTTTCTTCAAAGTTGAGCTGGCTCTTGAGCACAAGTAATGCATAACTGATAAATCCGTACATGACGATAACCCTTGAACACACACCGCCAGTTATTATCTGAACTTTACCCGAATCCTGTCATTTGGGCACTGGCCATACCATCGAAAGTACCAGGACCTTCGGTCTCTCTCACATGCGCACACTCACACACACTCTTATCCAAATCATCCCATGTTGGCAGCGGCGGTCCCCTCTCCAAACACCTTCTCTCTCACACACACACACACACTCTTACCCGAATCCTCCCATGGTCCCCTCTCCAAACACTTTCCCATACACACACACTCTTACCCGAATCCTCCCATGGTCCCCTCTCCAAACACTTTCCCATACACACACACTCTTACCCGAATCCTCCCATGTTGGCGGCGGCGGTCCCCTCTCCGAACACCTTCCCGGCGCTGGGGGCCATGGGGCTGTTGAAGGAGGGGCTCGAACCAAACGCGGCGCCTGCCCCAAACGCCGGGGCTCCACCGAACGCTGGCGGACTGCCAAACACCGGAGCACTGCCAAACCCACCTGTGAAACACACACACACACACACACACACAAGCTTCATCACCAAGTCACTACAGTGTAAGCATGCATTGACATGAACTAAAAATAATCATTTTATTTCTAATACAGTCAATACAGCTGCAGTTAATCAGTACATGTGCAGGTATATCAGGTAAGCTACATGTGCAGGTATAGCGGGTATGCTACATGTGCAGGCATAGCGGGTAAGCTACAGGTATAGCGGGTATGCTACATGTGCAGGCATAGCAGGTAAGCTACAGGTATAAATGGTATGCTACATGTGCAGGAATAGCGGTAAGCTTCAGGTATAGTGGGTAAGCTACATGTGCAGGCATAGCAGGTTTTTACAGGTATGGCCCGGTATGCTACATGTGCAGGCATAGCGGGTAAGCTACAGGTATAGCGGGTATGCTACATGTGCAGGCATAGCAGGTAAGCTACAGGTATAGCGGGTATGCTACATGTGCAGGCATAGCGGGTAAGCTACAGGTATAGCGGGTATGCTACATGTGCAGGCATAGCAGGTAAGCTACAGGTATAGCGGGTATGCTACATGTGCAGGCATAGCGGGTAAGCTACAGGTGTAGCAGGTAAGCTACATGTGCAGGTATAGCGGGTAAGCTACGTGTGCAGGTGTACATGTGCAGCTGTAGTGGGAGCTGAACTGGAGTGCATCACTATCACAAATCTGGACCCCGAAAAAGGATCAATATCCTGAACAAACTGATCAATATCTTGGACAATGAGTGTCACCCATCCACAGCATTGTATTTTGTATATTTGTATATATTGTATTGTATTTAAGTGTTAGTATCATTTGTATTTTAGTATATTTAGCATATTCTTTATCTTCTACTGTCCTTATTGCTTAGTTGTGTTTTTATATTATATACTTTAATTACTCTTTCTGCTATTAAAGAATGTGTTTGTGTTGTCTGTATGCTGCTGAGACCTTGAATTTCCCCTGGGGATCTATCTATCTATCTATCTATCTATCTATCTATCTATCTATCTATCTATCTATCTATCTATCTATCTATCTATCTATCTATCTATCTATCTATCTATCTATCTAAGCCCGGGTAGCAGGTATGGTGGCATAGTAGCTGAATTAGCTATATGTGAAGGCATAGCAGTTAAGCTACAGGTATAGCGGGTAAGCTATATGTGCAGGCATAGCAGGTAAGCAGAGCTAGTGCATATCACACACACACACACACACACACACACACACACACACTGCGTTATTATCCAAAGCAGAGCTAGTGCATAGCACACACACACACACTGCGTTATTATCCAAAGCAGAGCTAGTGCATATTACACACACTGTGTCATTATCCAAAGCAGTTGCTTACAGGCATATGTGGTAAGCGTTATTATATGTGCAGGCACACACAGGTTATTATCAAAGCAGAGCTAGTGCATATTCACACACAATAATAATACACACACACACACACACACACACACCATGCTATTATCCAAAGCAGAGCTAGTGCATATTACACACACACACACACACACGTGTCATTATCCAAAGCAGAGCTAGTGCATAGTACACACACACACACACTGCGTTATTATCCAAAGCAGAGCTAGTGCATCACACACACACACACACAGCGTTATTATCCAAAGCAGAGCTAGTGCATATTATTACACACACCGGGCGTTATTATCCAAAGCAGAGCTAGTGCATATTACACACACACACACTGCGTTATTATCCAAAGCAGAGCTAGTGCATAGTACACACACACAGCGTTATTATCCAAAGCAGAGCTAGTGCATATTACACACACACAGCGTTATTATCCAAAGCAGAGCTAGTGCATAGTACACACACACACGTTAAATTATCCACAGAGCTAGTGCATACACACACACTCAGCGTTATTATCCAAAGCAGAGCTAGTGCATAGTGTTATTATCCAAAGCAGATGGTAGCCAATAATAGTACACACACACACACACACACACACACAGACGCACACACACACACACACACAGACAAGCAGTGACTGCAAACAGCGTTTCTACATGAACCTCTATAGTATCAGCGTGACGGTTAACAAATTGTCTTCACACAAGCGCCCTAACTGTGAGTGTGTGTCGTCGCTGATATGTATTGATCGCTGAGGCGATGGGGCTGTTCAGGGGTGTGTGTGTGTGTGTGTGTGTGTGTTGTGCGGGGGCCTCTGAAATTACAGCCCGCTCCACACAGAGCATGCACAGACCACTGAATAATTGATCACTAATGTAACTAGATTACATTCAGCGGGCCACAGCCTTGGATTGGACAGAGAGAGAGAGATGGACAGAAAGAGAGAGATAGAGAGATGGACAGAGAGGTAGGCAGCATGATGGATAGAGAGAGAGAATGCTGAAGAGGCTAGGGAGATCTCCTGATCAGATCAGTGAAACTGTGTTTGTGGGATCTTCATGCTTCTCAGGAGAGTAACTGAGCTTCAATGCTGTGTGTGTGTGTGTGTGTGTATTATTCGTGTGTGTGCGAGAGAGATCCAGAATCTCAGCAGAAAAATCATGAAATTGAAAGACAGGACTTCAAGAGCATGAAGAGCAGGACGGGTGTGTGTGAAAGTGGAGGGAAAGGCAGGGGTGTGTGTGTGTGTGTGTGTGTGTGAAAGGCAGGAGCGGGAGTGTGTGTGTGTGTGTGTGTGTGTGAGAAAGGCAGGAGCTGAAAGTGGAGGGGCAGGAGTTTGAGAGGTCCACTCCTCAGGGAGTCTGGGGCGAGAGAGCCAATGGGCGTGTGTGTGGGCGTGTGTCGTGTGGAGGCTGTGTCATTGTGTGTGGAGCGTGTGTGTGTGTGAGCGTGCGTGTGTGTGGTGGGCGTGTGTCGTGTGTGGGCGCGTGTGTGTGTGGTGGGCGTCGCGTGTGTGGGCGTGTTATTATTGTGGTAATGGAAGCGTCGTTAGTGGAGCGGCGTGTGTGTGTGTGGTGTGTGTGGAGGCGTGCGTTATTGGCGATGCGTATTGTGGAAGCGTCGTGTGTGTGGAAGCGTCGTGTGTGTGTGTGGGCGAAGCGTGTGATGTGTAATGGGCGTAGCGTGTGTGTGTGGAAGCGTCTGCGTGTAATAATGGAAGCGTAGCGTGTGTGTGTGGAAGCGTCGCGTGTGTGTGTGTGTGGGCGTGCGTGTGTGTGTGTGTGGAAGCGTCGTGTGTGTGTGTAAATGGAGTGTGTGTGTGTGTGTGTGTGTGTGTGTGTGAGAAAGCGAGAGAGACCAGAATCTCAGCAGAAAATCATGAAATTAAAAGACAGGACTTCAAGAGCAGGAGCTGAAAGTGGAGGGACGGGTGTGTGTGTGTGTGTGTGTGTGTGTGAAAGGCAGGAGGGAGCTGAAAGTGGAGGCCGGGGAGTGTGTGTGTGTGTGTGTGTGTGTGTGTGTGTGTGAGAAAGGCAGGAGCTGAAAGTGGAGGGGCAGGAGTTTGAGAGGTCCACTCCTCAGGGAGTCTGGGGCCGAGAGGGCCAATGGAGCGTGTGTGTGGAGCGTGTGTCGTGTGTGGAGCTGTGTCGTGTGTGGAGCGTGCGTGTGTGTGGAGCGTGCGTGTGTGTGGAGCGTGCGTGTGTGTGTGTGTGGAGCGTGCGTGTGTGTGTGTGTGGAGCGTGCGTGTGTGCGTGTGTGTGGAGCGTGCGTGGTGCGTGTGCGTGTGTGGAGCGTACGTGTGTGTGTGGAGCGTGTGCGTGTGTGGAGCGTGTGTGTGTGGAGCGTGCGTGTGTGTGGAGCGTGCGTGTGTGTGTAGAAAGCGTGTGTGTGTGAAGCGTCTGCGTGTGTGTAATGAAGCGTGTGTGTGTGTAGAAGCGTGGCGTGTGTGTACGCAGCGGTATTATTAAACGCTGTAGCGTGTATTAATATTAGGCGTGTGTGTGTAAAGGCGATATTAGTGTGTGTATTAATAACAGAAGTATTATTAATGTAGAATTAATATTATTATTAATGTAAGCGCGTGTGTGTGTGAAGTATGTGTGTGTATTATTAGCAAGCGTGTGTGTGTGTGTGTGTGTGTAAGCAATGTGTGTGTGTATGCGGCGTGTGTGTGTGTGTGTAGAAGCGTGTGTGTGTGTGTGTGGAGGACGACTGGCTAAATTGCTATTAAATCCGGTTAGCATGTTAGCACGCTGCAATTTATTCAAAACTACTGCATTCAAATTGACTGCTAAATTCTAATCCATCTCAATCCCAATGCAAATGGAAAAGTATTTTCCAAGACTCAAGCGGGCCTGTCCCAAAGGAGAAAAAGTATTCAATTGAAACTTAAACCTGCGTGGGGAAACTGAACAGTCTAACCATAGACTATGATAAATTAAGCAGCGTTACTTTGACACAATATTTCAAGGCTTCAACCAGTGCTGCTTTTCATTCAGACTTATCTGCACATTTATTTATTTAGTGTTTTTAATGATTGTGTTGCCATTTCTTTTTTCCCTGTTTGCTTTGATTGATAACTAAGGTGATTAAAATCAGAGAAGGAAAGGTTTAAAATAAAATGTCTATGTAGGGAGCTGCTCACTAAGCGCGGAACCAGCCAGGATGCTAACCTACAGGGCCCAGATGGCCAATAATAGCCTTTGCTAATGAGCTCGCGATTTCATTTTCAGACCAGGCAGAAAAAACCTCGGGAATCTGAACTGAAAACAAGCGTTTAGGCTACAACCAAATACATTTATAGAAAAATATTTCCTGGGCTACAGGATCGAGATATTAAGAGATTCTAAAATTTGTTGAATATCTTTAATTTTTAAAATGATCGAATTATATTCGATTAACGAAGTTCGGAGTCAAAGCCCTAGTGTGTGGAGCGCCTGTGTGGTGCTGTGGTGTGTGATGTTTCATAGATTTCAATAGTTACGTTGCTTCCTAAATAGGAACATATTATTGAATAGCCTATAACGGAGTAGGCCTATCACATTGCAACATTTTCTCCATTGTGACAGAATCCTGAGGCAGTAATCAAATACACCCACGAATGTGACTCGACAGCTTTTATTATTAGCCTCTTAGGGAGCGTTTGTTTATTTTAAATCACAAATTGTTGTTGACAAGCAACAGCAAGAGACTGGCTTGTTTTAGAAATGGGCTGCATAGGCTGCTAGCAACAGATACGCAAGAGTCCCTCCAGTTGACTGCTGTAGCACAGTAGGACTGATGCTTGTGGGCTGTAGGCCTAGCCTACTTTGTTTAAACGTTACGGTCTATATTTTGTACCCATATCCTAAATGTTCTCTCGTATAGCCTGAGAGACGGCAGCGCCTCCTCAAAATGTGGTTCTCTGTCTTGCTAATCTCCAATGAGGTTAGAAATGTGTTCTCATGTTCCTCGAACTCATTTGCATGCAGAGCACATCAACCTATCGGTGCTTTGCTACAGTAGCACGGAAGTGCTAATGAGTTCATAGAGGTGGCAGGGCCCATGCACTGGCTCTCTGGAGCTGTTTGGAGAATGCAGTTTGCCACGCAATGAGAAACTTTTGCAAATTATAGATTACTGACGTATCGACTTCAGGTCTGTGAATTGAACCGTAGGGGGCATATAACTCTGTTAAATAATATATGTGTCCCGTTGCATCTCCAAAACAGAACAGATATACAGATATGTATACCGGAAAATGTATGGAAAATGTATACCGAAAGTGTCTTGGTGATACTAGGGCTGGAGACGGTATACATCACAATCCATTGATACCTGCAGCCCGAGGTCTGAACTTGTCACTGCAAAAAATAAAATAATAAATTCCGTGAAACATTGGCCTGCACGTGTGTGCACATAGTGTGTAATGCCGTGATGTGTTATGTGAGGAACCATCTTATGACATGGATTCAAGGTTTTTGAAAAAAACTGCAAAACTTATCAAAAGCAAACCCGACCTTTCGCTTGTGTGTTGGGGAATGGAATGTTCCAACATTCCATTTGTTTACTATGCAAGAGTGAGGGAACTTCAACAATCAGAACATTTTCTATCTTCCACAAACCGGGACGCACAACAAAGATGTTTGACTTGAAAGCTGTGAAATTTGGCCAGAAATGGGTCATAAATATTTGCTCCATGAATGTTGAAACAGAATTAAAATATATATGTTATAGTTTGTTAAGAATTTAATTAACAGCGTCATGTAGCCTAGGGCCTACCTTTGTTATAACCTGACGCAGCCATTAAAAAGTGCGGTAGCCTACCGTTGTAACAGTAGCATAAGCGTCATGAATATAACTGTTCTAAAATCGTGATAGCCTTGTTGATAAACTGCTTATTTCATTCATGTCTGGAGTGTTTGGTTCAGTGGTCTTTAAAGTTGCTGTGGGTGTCTAAAGTTTAATTGGCTGTGATAGCAGCACAGAATTCATAATCCATAACTCGCAATCAGAATTTGGGCAGGGGGATTAAAGCGGTATATGATCAGCTGCCCACTGTTGTCCGCAAAGTCCATAGTAACACTATTATTGATAATGTGCATACATAGCATGCATACATAGCACTACCATAAATATATTATTGATAATGTGCATACATAGCACTGCCATACATATATTATTATTGATAATGTGCATACATAGCACTGAATAAATATTATTATTGATAATGTGCATACATAGCACTGCCATAAATATATTATTACTGATAATGTGCATACATAGCACTGCACTGCCATAAATATATTATTATTGATAATGTGCATACATAGCACTGAATAAATATTATTATTGATAATGTGCATACATAGCACTGCATAAATATATTACTGATAATGTGCATACATAGCACTGCACTGCCATAAATATATTATTGATAATGTGCATACATAGCACTGAATAAATATTATTATTGATAATGCATACATAGCACTGAATAAATATTATTATTGATAATGTGCATACATAGCACTGCATAAATATATTACTGATAATGTGCATACATAGCACTGCACTGCCATAAATATATTATTATTGATAATGTGCATACATAGCACTGCCATAAATATATTATTATTGATAATGTGCACACATAGCACTGAATAAATATTATTATTGATAATGTGCACACATAGCACTACCATAAATATATTATTACCGATAATGTGCATACATAGCACTGCACTGCCATAAATATATTATTATTGATAATGCATACATAGCACCGAATAAATATTATTATTGATAATGTGCATACATAGCACTGCCATAAATATATTATTATTGATAATGTGCATACATAGCACTGCACTGCCATAAATATATTATTGATAATGCATACATAGCACCGAATAAATATTATTATTGATAATGTGCATACATAGCACCGAATAAATATTATTATTGATAATGTGCACACATAAAGTAACTGCGCACCGAAGCTACAAATATATTATTACCGATAATGTGCATACATAGCACTGCCATAAATATATTATTATTGATAATGTGCACACATAGCACTGCATAAATATGCAACACAGTTATTTAGTCATGATGGAAACATATTGCACAATAAATGTTTTCATATTCCTTCACATTTGAGGAGCTGTATTAGAAGTTTGCGTGTCAGTGTGGTGTGTGTGTGTGTGTGTGTGTGTGTCAATTTGTATTCATGTGGGTGGGAGTCAGTCAGAGACGGAGGCTGCCTCAGCTTAGCGAAAGCCTGAATAAACAGGCCTTTGCGGGTAAGAGTTTTGCGTGCAGGAACGCGCACTTGAAAAGGCTAATTACCACTGGCACAAAAGGTCAACGCATATCAGTCATTCATCAAAATGCCACTGCACAGGAGAGAAAGGTGTGTGTGTGTGTGTGTGTGTGTGTGTGTGTGTGTGTGTGTCTGTGAGCTCATAACAGAGACTGGGGTTTGGTGTGACAGCCAAAGAATGAGCAGTCAGTAGGCTGAATTTTCATCTTATTTTAATAATTGTTCACGGTGACGCATTGTTGGCAAAACTCAAAGCGCTTGCTCACCCACTTGAGGAAAAGTACCCTAGAGGCTTCAGACCTTTCTGCTTCCCACTAGGCTGACTGAGTAAAGTCTGCACGCTATTTCAATTGATTCTGTACTCCTGCCCTATCCTTTTGTTTTGTACCAATCAAACATAATTATCGCCTTTGATTTGGTTAATTTGAGACTTTGTGATATTTACCATTCGTATGCCCCTAAAACATCATTACTTATTGTCATGTCCAAAAATACCAGTTTTAATAATTTCTTCCATCATGTTGTTTTGTGTGGCCATGCTTCCCTCTCCATAGCTCAATGTGTGTGTGTGTGTGTGTGTGTGTGTGTGTGTGTGTGTGTGTGTGTACCTGGGTTAGTGGGTGAGGACCCAAATGATCCGAACCCCTGTGTGTGTACCTGTTTAGTGGGAGGGAGGTGTGTGTGTGTTTGTGTGTGTACCTGGTTTAGTGGGAGGGAGGTGTAGGTGTGTGTGTGTGTGTGTGTGTGTGTGTGTGTGTGTACCTGGCTTACTGGGAGGGAGGTGTGTGTGTGTGTTTGTGTGTGTGTACCTGGTTTAGTGGGAGGGAGGTGTAGGTGTGTGTGTGTGTGTGTGTGTGTGTACCTGGCTTACTGGGAGGGAGGTGTGTGTGTGTGTGTTGTGTGTGTACCTGGTTTAGTGGGAGGGAGGTGTAGGTGTGTGTGTGTGTGCGTGTGTGTGTGTGTGTGTGTGTACCTGGTTTAGTGGGAGGGAGGTGTGTGTGTGTGTGTGTGTGTGTGTGTGTGTGTGTGTGTGTGTGTACCTGGCTTACTGGGAGGGAGGTGTGTGTGTGTGTTGTGTGTGTGTGTGTACCTGGTTTAGTGGGAGGGAGGTGTTTGTGTGTGTACCTGGTTTAGTGGGAGGGAGGTGTGGGTGTGTGTGTGTGTTTGTGTGTGTGTGTGTGTGTGTACCTGGCTTAGTGGGAGAGGTGTGTGTGTGTGTGTACCTGGCTTAGTGGGTGAGGACCCAAAGGATCCGAACCCCTGCGTAGCGACACTGCCGGCCCCAGTGCTGAAGGTGCCGCTGGGTTTCTGCTCCCCAAAGGATGAGCCCCCGAAGCTGAAGTTCTTGGCCCCACTGTTCCCAAACAGACCGCTGGAGCCTGCACACACACACACACACACACACACACAGGTCAGGAACACCGATGCACAAATTCTTGGACCCTTAACAGAGAGGAAGAGAAGGGGCACAACCCCCTCAGATATAGCAAATGGGACCTACATGAAAAACACAGAAATCGGTTGCAGTTCTGGGCAAATGTAATCAGTGTGTGTTGTTTATGGTGTTTATGGTGGTTATGGTGGTTCCTTTAATAGCGAGTGCCAGCTGCAGTGCCTTACAGCAGCACAGGTGCTGGGCTCTCCTGCCTGATGAGTATGGGCAGCCCAGGCAGAACGGAGAGCCTAAAGTGTACACTCTAACACTCTTCATGTAAATAGACACGCTTCATACGTTAATCCGTTGTGTCCGTATTCAGAGGATTGAAGCGAACGATCAAAAGAAGTGACAAAATTAACGCAGAGAGCAGAGAGAAACTCTGTCCGTATCCATATCAGCTTTTTAACGTTGAGCATAAATGAGCCTTACGAAGCGCACCCATATCCAGGCAGCCTGGAGCGTGGAGTGGACACGGCTGGACATACGGCCCAGAACTGGAGAACTCTCGGCTATCTGGGCCTCCTAAGAAAGCTCACACTTCATTTGGCACACTGGTCTGGCAGATTCCAACTCTGTGGTCATGGAAGACACCATTACAAATTAACACCTGACAAAAGACTGAATTTATCACTATAACGTACATTTCATTGACTTAAGTATAGCTGAGCTATAGTGGAAGACGATTAAATAAAGTTAGTTATTACTAGTGTGAGCATGCACCTGACATCAAAGCCGTATGACACAAAGTACGCAGGTTACAAGCGCCTTCATTAAGACATGCACCACAAACCCCAAACCCCTTCTCACTCCAACACACACACAAATCCGCATAGCCATAAACACACACCTCGTTCATGCACACACACCCACACCCGACTGCACACACACATGCACAAAGCAAAAAAATTACCTCCTGAAATCCCTAAAAAAAACAGGCAGGGGAATAGAGTGAGGTGTGTGTGTGTGTGTGTGTATGTGTGCTCAGAGTGAAACATGTCCTCCTTGCTGAGGGGAAAGCTTTTCCCAGCGAGAGATGTTTCTTTGGGCATAATTAAGAATCAATCTGCACTCTCCTACCAGCAGGACCACACTCAGCTACAGGAGGGAGGATGAATAACAGAGGAAGAGGAGGAGGAGGAGGGGGAGGAGGAGGAGGAGGATGAATAACAGAGGAAGAGGAAGAGGAGGGGGAGGAGGAGTGAGGAAGAGGAGAAGGAGGAATAACAGAGGAAGAGGAGGAGGAGAAGAGGGGTGACCAGCAGGACCACACTCAGATACAGGAGGAGGAGGGGTGAGGAAGAGGAGGAGGAGGAGGAAGAGGAGGAGGGGTGACCAGCAGGACCACAGTCAGGTACAGGAGGAGGAGGAGGGAGGAAGAGGAGGAAGGGAGGAAGAGGAGGAGGGGTGACCAGCAGGACCACAGTCAGGTACAGGAGGAGGAGGAGGAGGGGTGAGGAAGAGGAGGAGGAATAAAGGAGGAAGAGAGGTCATGGGTGAGAAGGAGGAGGAGGAAGAGGATGAGGAAGATGGGGGAGAGGAAGGAAGGAAGAGGGTGAGGAAGAGGAGGAGTCATCTGAGACTGAAAAGGAGAAAAGAAGAGTGCGGGAGAGGAAGAGGAGGTGGAGGAAGGCTAGAGTATGAGGAGGAGAGGAGGAGGAAGAGGAGGAGGATGAGGAGGAAGGCTAGAGTATGAGGAGGAGGAGAATGAGGAGGAAGGCTAGAGTATGAGGAGGAGGAGGAAGAAGGCTAGAGTATGAGGAGGAGGAGGAGGAGGAAGAGGAGAAGGCTAGAGTATGAGGAGGAGGAGAAGGCTAGAGTATGAGGAGGAGGAGGAGGAGGAGGAAGAGGAGAAGGCTAGAGTATAGGAGGAGGAGGAGGAGGAGAAGGCTAGAGTATGAGGAGGAGGAGGAGGAGGAGGAAGAGGAGAAGGCTAGAGTATGAGGAGGAGAATGAGGAGGAAGGCTAGAGTATGAGGAGGAGGAGGAGGAAGAGGAGGCTAGAGTATGAGGAGGAGGAGGAGGAAGAGGAGGAGGAGGAGGAGGAGGAGGAGGAGGAGGAGGCTAGGTATGGGGGAGGAGAGGCTGGGGTATGAGGAGGAGGAGAGGAAGAGGAGGATGGGAGGAGGAGGATGAAGGGAGGGTGCAGAGAGAGGGGCTGGGAGGGAAGTGGCAGATGGGGAGTTAACTCGTCATGACGGTGGATTATATTTAAGAGGCCGCAGTAATGGAGTCACATTACACTCTGCAGAGAAGAGGGAGAGCTCAACACACACACACACACACACACACAGACCTGCACCTCGGGCAGCAGAGTTGTTTTCTGTGTGTGTTGAAATGTATGCTTGAGTGTGTGTGTGTGTGTTAGAGAGAGACACAAAGCAAGTGAGCCTTTGAGTGTACTGTGTGTGTGTGTGTGTGTGTGTGTGTGTGTGTGTGTGTGTGTGTGTGTGTGTGTGAGAGAGAGACACAAAGCAAGTGAGCCTTTGAGTGTACCGTGTGTGTGTGTGTGTGTGTTAGAGAGAGACACAAAGCAAGTGAGCCTTTGAGTGTACGTGTGCGTGTGTGTGTGTGTGTGTGTGTGTGTGTGTGTGTGAGAGAGACATCTGCATGGTGATGACCGGTATCTGAAACTCTAGCCCTCTGGCTGTCTCAGTGTAGCCCATCAGAATAACGCTATCGGGGCTGAATGAGGCAGAGTAGGGCATGAGGGGGGGTGAGTGGGGCATAGAGGGGTGAGTGGGGCATATTGGGGCATAGTGGGGTTAGTGGGGCATAGTGGGGTTAGTGGGGCATAGTGGGGGTGAGTGGGGCATATTGGGGCATTGTGGGGTTAGTGGGGCATAGTGGGGCATATTGGGGCATAGTGGGGTGAGTGGGGCATAGTGGGGGTGAGTGGGGCATAGGGGGGTGAGTGGGGCATATTGGGGCATAGTGGGGGGTGAGTGGGGCATTGTGGGGGGGGAGTGGGGCATTGTGGGGGGTGAGTGGGGGGGTGAGTCGGACACAGTGGGGGGGTGAGTGGGGCATAGTGGGGTGAGTGGGGCATATTGGGGCATAGTGGGGTGAGTCGGACACAGTGGGGGGTGAGTGGGGCATATTGGGGCATAGTGGGGTGAGTCGGACACAGTGGGGGTGAGTGGGGGTGCAGGAGCACTAAGTTAACATGTCTATGGAAGGCATTCTCTAAGGAGAAAGGCAATCACACAAGTCAGAGTACTTGAAGTAGCTCTAAACCAGCCGGGCAGCTGGAACAGAAGCACAGTTACAGTAGGAGTATGGTGTGTGTGTGAGTAGGAGTGTGTGTGTGAGTGTGTGTGTGTGTCTGTCATCAGAGCAGAGGTGTAGAAATACTGAGTAGCAATTAGTAAGTCACGAAAAGCACACACAGGACAGACTGACACACACACACACACAGTCACACCGTGAGGGGAACCCTGCTGTGAAGCAAGACCACGGCTGGTCTGTGACAACTTAGCTTATATTGAATCCTGGAAAGGCTTTGTGGATCGGGCCATAAGACTTCAAGACTCACTGGAAACAAAAAACGTTTTATTTAATTTTATTGAGCCTTCTGTCCTTTCCTCAAGTGCAGCAGACACAAACTGGAACTAGTCACATTTCAGTAAGCTTCTTTCATATTTCAATGTTCATTAAAAATGTGCTCCATGAGAGAGAGGAGGAGGGAGGAGGGAGAGGGCGTGGGAGGAGCCTTTGAAGATAGACTTTTGGGTGCTGGTTTTTACTATGTTTTGTCAGCCATTGCTTTTGTCAAACAAACAAACAATGGGCTGCAGATTTGAGGAAAATACTGTTCTATACTATATTATACAGTAATATACTATAAACTACTGTACTATACTATACTATAATATACTATAAAATACTGTATCTACGGTAGTTGCGATTTGGGGAAAATACTGTATCTACGGTAATTGTGATTTTTAAATCAGAATGTCCGTGCCCCTCATTCACTATGCACACTGACCAATCAGAATGTCCGTGGCCCTCATGCACTATGCACACTGACCAACCAGAGGGGCCACAGTCAAGGAGGATGACATGAACATAAAAGTCATAAATGTGACAAAATTAAACTGTGCACGATTATTTGTAGCTTTTGCAGTTAGGTAATTACGTCGTTCATATTGTGTTCACGATAATTGTGCAGCCCTAGCATACATAACGAGTGTGAATGCTTGTGTGATGTGAATGTGTTGTGTCTCAATGTGTGTGTGTGTGAATGTGTGTGTGTATGAGTGTGTGTATGAGTGTGTGTGTGTGTGAATGTGTGTGTGTGCGCGTGTCATCTCTCGGTCACCTGCTTGGTTGGGCTGGCCAAACCCTGGCCCGCCGGTGGTAGCTCCGAAGGGGTTCTTGTTGGCGGCGTCTTCACTGGGTTTGCCCCCCAGGCCGCTGAAGAAGCCAGAGGGGGGCGGTGCAGAGGCCGCTGATCCAGCGCCAAACAGACTTCCGCTGGATGGAGCCTGACACACACACACAAACAACAAGACACACACACACACAACAACAAGGATGAGAGATAATTTCATAGTGAAAAAACAAAACAAACCAAAACACAGCAGACAGCAGCATGCATTCACATGTGTACACACACACACACCGCACATACACACTTGCTTGTCAATATCGACTACTCATAACTATACTATAACTAACTATACTATAACTATGCTACTATTACTATTACACTCTACCATATTATTCATATTCATATTATTACTCTGAAGCTGTTAAGTTAAGGTAAATTAAGTTAAGGTAAATTAAAAAGGCATAGTTCCCCTTTAACAATGCCGTGGTATACCGTGAAACCGTCAAAATCTTAAAAAATACTGTGATACTCATTTTTAGTCATACCACCCAGCCCTAGTACACACACACACACACACACACACACAGGTGGGGAAAGGGGGAGAGTGAAAAAAACACACACAGCACAAGGAGGAAGAAGAAAGTCTTGAGGGAGGAGAGAGAGAGAGAGAGAGAGCAAAGAGAGAGAGAGAGGAAAGAGCCAGCTGGCAGGCGGCTGAAGACCTGCTGGCAGACGGCTGGACCTGAAGGCCGGGGTCAGTGAAGTGGAAGTTCTGAGGGCTTACGTAACCCCTAATGGTCCGACATGGAGCTAAACCTCCACATTGCTTAGAGGCAAGATCCTTCTCCAAAATCATCTCTCTCTCTCTCTGTCTCAGACAAAGGAGATTCTCTGATTTCAGAAAAGCAAAGCGACAGAAGTGTTTAAGAAGCATTTCAGAAAAGCAAAGCGACAGAAGTGTTTAAGAAGCATTTCCAAACACTGGGCTCGTAAGGTGGGCAACAGAGGAAAAAGAAACGGGTCAGAGAATGTGAGATCAGTCATCTGAAACCTGAGAATGTGAGATCAGTCAGCTGAAAACAGAGAATGTAAGATCAGTCAGCTGAAAACAGAGAGTGAGAAAGAAAAAAGAACAAGTGAGAGAGAGAGCGAGAGAGATAGAGAGAGAGATAGAGAGAGAGAGAGAGAGAGAGAGAGAGGTAGAGAGAGAGAAAGAGAGAGAGATAGAGAGCGACAGCTAGCTGGGACGTGGGAGCCTACAGGTTGTGTCGTCTCTTCAGACTCAGGGGCCGTCTACACGAAACCGCCGGGTGAATTTTCTCTGACCGCTTTCACACCTTTAACGACCACCGGTAAAGACAAAACTCGATGCACACAGAGGTGTCACCGCTAAATGTGCTGCAGTGCATATGCCAGACCAGTCGATGAGCTGTGCAGCAGAAGCTTCAAGAGGTTCTCTTTGGTTATTGACTCTTTGTTTACCTAGCCATGTCCAATTCAAGAGTATGCCTCAAAGGGGTTCTTTGGGAGTTATGCGTTGTGTTCTAGGCTACTGGTAGAGTGTTTGGGAGTTATGCGTTGTGTTCTAGGCTACTGGTAGAGTGTTTGGGAGTTATGCGTTGTGTTCTAGGCTACTGGTAGTGTTTTTGGGAGTTATGCGTTGTGTTCTAGGCTACTGGTAGTGTGTTTGGGAGTTATGCGTTGTGTTCTAGGCTACTGGTAGTGTTTTTGGGAGTTATGCGTTGTGTTCTAGGCTACTGGTAGTGTTTTTGGGAGTTATGCGTTGTGTTCTAGGCTACTGGTAGTGTTTTTGGGAGTTATGCGTTGTGTTCTAGGCTACTGGTAGAGTGTTTGGGAGTTATGCGTTGTGTTCTAGGCTACGGGCTACTGGTAGAGTGTTTGGGAGTTATGCGTTGTGTTCTAGGCTACTGGGCTACTGGTAGAGTGTTTGGGAGTTATGCGTTGTGTTCTAGGCTACTGGGCTACTGGTAGAGTGTTTGGGAGTTATGCGTTGTGTTCTAGGCTACTGGGCTACTGGTAGTGTTTGGGAGTTATGCGTTGTGCCTAGTAGGGGTGGGCGATATAGACAAAAAAATAATATCTCGATATTTTTTGTGATTTTGACGATAACGATAATTAGTCGATATCCTTTAAAATTGTTAAAGTCTGAGTTACTTTATAGCTCATCATTTATGAATAGCATCATTACAATAATAACCAATAACCTAACCTGTGACTTTTTAACCAAATCAACCAATGCATTGTCACTCTATGACACATTTCCTATTCTGCCACTTGTGTGTGTGGCAATGACATGGTCAAGCCAGCTACATTAGAGATGAATAGGCAGTTTCCCCAAGAGAAAGTCTGAAGCTGAAGTTCCTTTCAAACCTTTACATAGGATTCACTGTAAAACTAAGCAGACCAACAGAGTACATCTCAGTTATTTCCTTCAATGTTTTGTTTAAGAGCAATCATGTAGGCTCGCATTCCAAGTTACAAAATAGAAACGAATGCGTTAGCTTATGGCTAATGTATATGAGAAATCCCATAGAGATGCTAACGGTTAGCATAATCAGTAAACGTAGATATTTAGAGCGAACTTCAGTCCATTTACAAAAGAGTTACATGAGAATAGTTCTTTGTTTACAACTGATTATTAAAATACTCAAAGGCTAATGTTTTTCTCCATATAATACTGTGTAGGAAAGCGTGACTTTCAATGCTACTTGAACAGAAGTAGCGCGCCAGGCTACTCGCTGCACAAAATAAACATTAGGCGTCGTGTGACAACGTTGTGACCCACTAGTGATCACGTGACACTTGCTCTGCTGCAGCCAGGGGCTTCTCCCGCATACACTTCCTGGGAATGTACGAGTCTTCAATGCGTGATTGAGTGTTTTTTTCCCCATAAGTAATGTCAATTTGCACATCGTTAAAACAACAATCACGATATTATCGCAGAAGATATATATCGCCCACCCCTAGTGCCTAGGCTGAAGTGCCAATAGATAGGCCTACAAAAGAACAATACTTGCTAGTCAGAAACATTTCATTCCAATCTTTGAGGGACTGGTTCCTCCTCAGTATTTGACCCCTTCTCCAACTCTGGCTCAATCGCGCACAACACCATGTGCATTGCCATTGGCCAATTGCTAGTAGGCTAAAATAGCTTTGGAGCATAACGTAAACAGATCTTGAAATGAGTAGTCACTGGCTGCAAGGTAATTGATTATTCACGTGGAAGTCAAGAAAACCATGAGGGGGGGCTAAAACTGACCGTTTTATTCTCCAGCCTAATTAAAGGGGTTGTAACTGGGCTTGTGAAATGACATCTGAGCATTTCTTGGACTGACCTAAGCTGCATACCTCCTGTGTTAACATCACAGAACAAGGTACAATGCCCTGTTCATCCATTCTATACCCCCTTTAATGGCAGAAAAGTCCATGAGGGCATTTATTGCATCATAGTGTGGAAACTAGTTGGCAAATGTTCTAATCACATATTTGTGATCACACTCCCAGGGGCCAACTGTGACTGATCACATATTTGTCACCGTACTCATCAAGTTAAGGATTTCTGTTCATGTGTAACTCTAGAACCTGCTCCAAAGGTTCTCTGTGTCATTCTAGAATGTTAAGGCTTTGAGGTTGTGTCCATGTCTTGTTCTAGAATCTTCCTGTCTCTCCCTCTGCACTGCGATCAGGTGTGCTCTCCCGTCCACTGTGAGCTGGTGTGAGGGCGCAGAGCCTCTTGATAGTTTAGCTTTATCTGGCCGTCTACCTGGACACAGACACCCTCCAGCTGCTCCTGTCACTCGTCTCTGGAAGCTCGACCCCTCATCAGCCCGGCCTTCAGCTGAAACACTGATGGGTCCACACATCTGACATTTTCATCTCTCTCTCTCTCTCACACACACACACACACACACTTCAGAGATGACAAAGCACAATCACAGGGCTGTCATCCCTGTTTGTGAGAGTTTGACTTCAGCTGCCTGGACTAGGAATGAGAGACAAACAGACGTGCTCTTCTCCTGTGTCATGGAGTCTTTGCATTCATATCTTGGCTTTTTCCCCTTTTGCCCTGTTCATTCGCTCGGTCCAGCGGTCACCTTACCTGTCCGAATATGCCTCCACTGCTGGGCTGCTGTCCAAAGACTGAGGAGGTGGGGGTGCTCCCGAAGCCTGCAGGAGATGAGCAGAGAGAAGAAATAACATAAGTGCTCAGGACACCAAGGACACACACGGAATGGAGTCGGAGTTACGCTGCGACTCCAGTCAACATCAAGAGCATCTCCACACACGTTAGGCACGGCAAGTCAACAGTATCTCCACACACGTTAGGCACGGCAAGTCAACAGTATCTCCACACAACGTTAGGCACGGCAAGTCAACAGTATCTCCACACACGTTAGGCACGGCAAGTCAACAGTATCTCCACACACGTTAGGCACGGCAAGTCAACAGTATCTCCACACACGTTAGGCACGGCAAGTCAACAGTATCTCCACACACGTTAGAGACGGCAAGTCAAGTCATACACCGAGGCAATTCAAAGTTCTTTACATTAATAAAAAGCAAAACGAACAGTTAGGACAAAGGTTCGTGGGAGGGATGGCTACAGAAATGCTCTGACTAATTTGAAGCCACCAGACACCTTCTCCAGTGCTGAGCTGTAATTTAATTTATATAATCTATAGTGTTTATTTCATAATAGGGATCGACCGATATGTTTTTTCAGGGCCGATACCGATATCAATTATTACCAAAACAGGAGGCCGATAACCGATATGTAAAACCGATATGTCAGTTGTCAAAAGGGGGTAGATAGTAAAGGCTATATGCTGCAAAATTTAATTAAAAATCATTTAATTATGCAAACTTTTCTTTCTTCTTTCTGCCAGAAATGCCCTGACTAATTTAGCCACCAGACACCTTCTCCAGTGCTGAGCTGTAATTTAATTTATATAATCGTTATAGCAAGTTTATCTCCATACCGTTGGTCGATATGGTTTCTCCACACCGTTAGCAATTATTTTCATAGACTAGGCAAAAAGGGGGTAGGACAATGGGCAATTAAAAAGTCATTTAATTATGCTTTAATAAAGGGAAAGCGAAATTAGGACAAACTTTGCAAGGATGGGAGTCATGCTAATCCAAGAGCTCTGACTAATTTGAAGCCATAGACTAGACCTTCTATGGTGCTTGTTAATTTAAGTGTTACGGTTGAGGTGTTTATTTCAAAACAGGTTTAAAAATAGTTTTTCAGGGCTAGAGGGATATCAAGAGGTATCATGTGATAGGCTATAAGCTGCAAAAATTTAATTAAAACCATTTAATGTCAGTTTCATGACGCGATTTTAGTAAAGGCTATAGTCTATCAATTTGTATCCAAATCATTTAATTAAGCAAACTTTTGTTTCTTAAAAATCCAAGAGCCAACTTGATATGCTTTGCGAATTAAATCCTGTGTATCATGTTAATCAGAGCTGAGTATTAGCAATTATTTTCATAGACTAGGCCGCTAGGCACGGCAAGTCAACAGTATCTCCACACACGTTAGGCACGGCAAGTCAACAGTATCTCCACACACGCTAGGCACGGCAAGTCAACAGTATTCCACACACGTTAGGCACGGCAAGTCAACAGTATCTCCACACACGTTAGGCACGGCAAGTCAACAGTATTCCACCGCGTTAGAGCGCGGCAAGTCAACAGTATCTCCACACCGCGTTAGGCTGCGGCAAGTCAACAGTATCTCCACACAGCGTTAGGCGCGGCAAGTCCAGCAGTATCTCCGCACGTTAGTTAGGCGCGGCAAGTCAACAGTATCTCCACACACGTTAGGCCGCGGCTTAAGTCAACAGCATCTCCACACACGCTAGATTAGGCGGCAAGTCAACAGTATCTCCACACACGTTAGTAACGGCAAGTCAACAGTCCACACAACGTTAGGCAATTCAACAGTATCTTTAGGCAACGGGGTATCTCCACACACGGGCAAGTAAACAGTAAACGTTAGGCAAAGTCAACAGTATCTCCACACACGCTAGAGACGGCAAGTCAAGTCATCCAATCGAGGCACCAAAGACATTAATAAAAGCAAAACTTAACAGTTAGGACAAAGGTTCGTGGGAGGGATGGCTACAGAAATGCTCTGACTAATTTGAAGCCACCAGACACCTTCTCCAGTGCTGAGCTGTAATTTAATTTATATAATCTATAGTGTTTATTTCATAATAGGGATCGAACCGATATGTTTTTTCAGGGCGAGCACCGATATCAATTATTACAAAACAGGAGGCCGATAACCATATGTAAAACCGGACATGTCAGTTGTCAAAGGGGGTAGATAGTAAAGGCTATATGCTGCAAAATTAATTAAAAATCATTTAATTATGCAAACTTTTCTTTCTTCTTTTTGATACACAATTGTCTATCAACTTGCATCACTTTGAAAGTGTAAATCCTGTGTATCATGTTAATCCAAGAGCTGAGTGATAGCAATTATTTTCATAGACTAGGCCTACACAATGGGCTGTATTAGCTTGTTAAGGGACCTGTCACAAAGAGGATGCTTTGCCATCGTGTGTGTGGAGTGCACAAAGAGAGGGAGAGGGAGAGGAAGAGGCTATAACGGTTGAATAGTTTACAAAACAGTTTTAAAAAATAGTTTTAGGCTATTTAAGCAATTTGTATCCATGTGTAGGCTATAAAACTTTTTGAGAGCCTAAAAGGCATCGTTAATAGCCAGCTCATGACGCGATTTTGTTCAGGTCGGATTAAATTATGGTTGGCCCTGGGTGCATGTAGTCTTTTCTGACAGTCCGTTTCAAAAAGGCGCAATTAGACTTTTTGACGTTCGCTATCGCATAATTTAGGACTTGTCTGTACTATGTCCACCGAGGTGTCCCGTTATTCACAATTAACGAACGAGGCGGAGGCAGTGAACTCCCGACGCGCAGCACCCGAGTTTGTGGGCTAACTAGTAAACAGCATCAGTAACGTGCATCAATCGGGAATTCGCTAAATGAAGGAAGTGGGTGCTTTACTTATTGATCCGGATCAAAGAGACAATAGCTTACAAAGTGGTGTTTTTGTAACTTCATGATTCATAGATGAATCATAGATGTTTGTGATTCACTGCAACTTCAGCATTGTAGGCTACCTTCGAAAAATAGCTCCGTAGGCTACAGCTGAAGCCCAGTCTGCCACAGTGAGAATCCTAAACTTTGTCTGTGTTCAGTCTTCGATCCTGATTGGCTGCATTCGTGCTAACTAACTAACAAATCAGACGGTGTAGTGGGCGGGACAATGCTCTTGACCACAGAGTAGCAAATGCAGGGAGTGAGAGACGCTTTACAGACAAAATAAGCTGGCGTTTTCATTTTCGTTTCATTTTTTATCCATTTCAATATCGGCTTATCGGTGGAAAAAATGACCGATACCAATTATTATAAAAATGCTAAATATCGGCCCTAATAATCGGCCAGGCCGATAATTGGTCGACCCCTATTTCATAATGTAATCTAATTTGTGGGTTGAGTTACACAGAGTCTGCCGTTATTTTGCTGTCCTAGATGAAACTAAACTTTCAGAGGCTAATAGCGCTGTCCTCTGTGAAACTTTTCTGAAATGCAGAAGAATTCTTCTGAAATCACAGTCATGGAGAAAATGAAGAACCAAGCACTAAACAACATTAGACTGAGATGGGATGGGAGGCATCACATTCGCAGCAAGAGACAAGACACCAGAGAAAAGCAAGGAGACTGTGTGTGTGTGTTTACATTCATAGAGTGTGCGAAAATAAAGTGGTGTAATTATTTTGTGGACGAGCTGCTCTCGGGCTGCTGAAGACTGAGCCAGTGCTTTTGGGGCTTTGACTTACTGATGAACACACACACACACACACACACACACACACACACACAAATCTCATCTGCACTAGGGCTGTCACTTTTGTGAAAAAATCCTGTTTGATTCTTGAGACATAATTGTTCATTGAATCGATTTTTCATGTCTAAAGACGTTTCAATTTTTAACGCCAAATATAGGCCAATCCACGAACAACTAACAGGAATTAGGACAAACGTAAAGGGGCGCTTGAAGACGCACAATGGCTTGAAGTTTCGTGCACAATGACAAACAAGAGTGCAACATTCTCAGCAGAGTGGACTGCCATAACATCGGTGAAAAACATTACTGCAGGCTTTAACGTGGCTGCGTTTACAATTAGAAATGTCAAACAAATGTCGCCTACGTAGAACTCACGACTGCACAGTTTGCATACCGCTTTGTCCTTCTCCACAGTTTGCATACCGCTTTGTTCTCCAAACCCCGAAGTGCTTCCATATCGAACTCCTCAAGTTATTAGGGCCCATCACTCGTATCTCTCATGTCGCACAGGTTGATCGCGATCGTTCTCAATTTTTTGGCAAAACACCAGCAGCACAGCAGCCGATTGAAACAGCTGTTTCCGGTGCGTGAAATTGGTGGGAATTTTATTTTTAGCTTTCGCAATGATTACTGCACTTCGGAATTCTTTGTTATTTTTCTGCTTGTTTGTGAGTTTTGTTACATCTATCTTTTTCATTAGTTTAATTCGTTTAAAATTAATAGTGTACATATTTGGTTAAAATCGATTCCCTATTTTAGTTTTCGAAACTTGTGTTGGTTGGTCCAATTGATTTTCGAACGTAAAGTGACAGCCCTAATCTGCACTGCTGAGAAGCACACACACACACACACGCACTGCTGAGGCCATGACACGTCTCCACACTGTTTGCACTAAAGGCTCATGGGGGCACTGATAAACCAGTCACATCTTTCTGTCTGCTCCGCAAACAGTGTCTGGAGAGAAGGCTCGCTCACACACACACACACACACACACGCACGCGCGCACGTACACACACGTACACACACACACACACACATTCCTGAGCTCCCTCATCTGATTTTTTTCCCTGCATGATGTGCGTGAGCTGGCTGACTGAATCGATCCTCCCTCCTAAAACAAGCGCTCACACTCCCTGGCAGCTGCAGTAGCATTACACAGCCAGTGTGCGTGAGCGACACACACACACGTATACACAAATGTACACACACACAGCTTTTCACACTCCCTGGCAGCTCCAGTGGCATTACAGAGCCAGCATACGTGAGCGACACACACACATATAGGTTTTCACACTCCCTGTCAGCTCCAGTAGCATTACAGGGCCAGTGAGTGTATGCAGGAGCATGAATCAATACTGGCGCATGATTACGAGGAGCAGTAAAAGGCCAGTGCAGAAGATGCAGCAGACAATAGATCCAGAAATAGCAGGTGGGGACGTGCAGAGACGCAGCACCTGTTGCTGTGATGACCCTGATGTTCTTACAATAGCCTTTCAGCCTTAAACACACACACACACAGATGGCCATTCATCTCATTATGACTGACACCTACAGATCAGGAAAGGATGTTTGAGCGTCTGTGTGAGAACGCACACCTGTGTTTGGGGGGGTTGTGTGGCAGTCAAGCATGTGAGAGAGAGAGAGAGAGAGAGAGAGAGAGAGAGAGAGAGAGAGAGAGAGAGAGAGAGAGAGAGAGAGAGAGAGAGAGAGAGAGAGAGAGAGAGAGAGAGAGAGAGCGCAAGAAGGTACTAACAGCAACACTGCACAACCCAATTTCCTTAGTTCAGGTAACTTACTTCCACTGATCTAAACTTTCTGAAGTGAAAAGTGAGGTGGGATGTGATGAGTGAATAGCCGGCTGTTTGTGAGCAGCTTTAGAGATGTGTTCACGTAAAGGACAGATGCACATGTGAGCTGTTGAGGGTACTGTGGTGCACCTGGCACCAGTGTTCATACTGCCTCTGCTCTACCCACCCCATCTCTCTCTCCTACACACACACACCTGATCCCACCCCATCTCACACACGTACGCAAACACACGCCTGATCCCACCCCATCTCACACACACGCCTGATCCCACCCCATCTCACACACACGCCTGATCCCACCCCAATTAGCGCGCACGATAATTATTCTAACACTTCTTCTATTACTTTTTTACTACTTTTGCCTTTGTTTTTGCTTATTAATTATTCTTTATTTTTAAATGATTTTACCTTGTGTTTTATGTTTTCTTTTTATTATGATCTTTACCTTTTAACTATTCTTTGACTATATTGCCCTTCTATGCTTTTATTTGTTATTATTGTTTGGTTTTGTTTATGTAAAGCACATTGAATGACTTCTGTGTATGAAATGCGCTATATAAATAAACTTGACATGACTTGACTCCTGTAGTGATTGTGGTTCATGGTTCCATTTAGAGTGTTGTAAGGGTTCTGGAAGCCTGTATAGAGTTCCAGCTGGAGTGAGTAAGTACAGTGGACGTCCAGCTACCGTGATCTGAATTGTTCATGGCTGCTGTTGGCTGACCCCTGCTAACAGTAAGGTGATGGTGGCTCATTCCTCTTTAAAGTACAGCACTGACCATGACAGATTCTTGCCTACAGTACTGTGTTGTTGATGGATGGTACAGTACTGTAGTGTTGATGGATGGTGGATGTCAGTTAAGAGTGATGGATCTCGTTCTTTTTCCCTCTAGAATAAAAGTGATGCTTGATCGATTGATGCCCGCCCGGGCTTGGCAATAACAGGTGATGCCTGTGAAGAGCGATGGCATTAGCTGAGCGCTTCTGGGTAATGCCTGTTTAGAGTGATGGCATTAGCCAGGTGCTAACAGCTAATGCCTTTTTAGAGAGATGGCATTAGCCAGGTGCTAACAGTGATGGCTAGGTGCTAGCGCGCAATGCCTGCTTAGAGTGTTGGCATTAGCCAGGTGCTAACAGTGATGGCTAGGTGCTAGCGCACAATGCCTGTTCAACAATGGTGCTGGCTGAGTTCTAGTGGCCGATGCCTGTGTGAAGTGATTGCACTAGCTGGGTGCTAATGGCTGATGTCCGTTTGGACTGTGGTGGCAGGGCAGCGGTAAGTGATAACAGCAGGGCTTTAGAGGGGAGCGCTGGCCGTGCCTCGGAGTGCTGGATGGCTGCCCTGCCCACTGCTGTCACAACAGGTCTATCAGGGTGACGGCCTGGACATGAACGACATGTCTGGAGAGGAGGCCTGTGTTCTATTCTTGGACACGGCGGCACATCTTTTGAAATAAGCACCACACAGGGCACACAGTGGCAGGCGAGAGGGAACAAAGCAGAGCTCCAGCCCTTCACACACACACACACACACAGGTGGGAGCAAAGCAGAGCTCCAGCCCTTCACACACACACAGGCGAGAGGGAGCAAAGCAGAGCTCCAGCCCTTCACACACACACACACACACACAGGTGAGAGGGAACAAAGCAGAGCTCCAGCCCTTCACACACACACACACACACACACACACACACACACACACACACACACACACACACACACGCGAGAGGGAGCAAAGCAGAGCTCCAGCCCTTCACACACACACACGAGAGGGAGCAAAGCAGAGCTCCAGCCCTTCACACACACAGGCGAGAGGGAGCAAAGCAGAGCTCCAGCCCTTCACACACACACACACACACACACACACACACACACACACACACACAGGCGAGAGGGAGCAAAGCAGAGCTCCAGCCCTTCAAAGTCAAACACCACAAGACTGGGGTCATCCCAGTCACTTCTAACCTCATCTTCTACTCAAACACACACTCACACGTGAAAACAAGACAGTAAGTGTGTGATCTGATCAGCGCTTGATAGGATGGAGTGTTTGGTAATGAGCTTTGATGGCGTCCTTTAATCAATCACAGTGTGTGTTGTTCTCTACAATCTACAATCCTCCTTCACCTCATTCTCTGCACCCGCTCTCGTCAATCCTCTCCCCCTCTCCTCTCCTCCTCTCTTCTCTCCCCTCTCCTCTCCTCCTCTCTACTCCTCTCTTCTCTCCCCCTCTCCTCCTCTCCTTTATTATTCTAGCTCACTGAATTTATGTCTCTTGCAAAATCCATAGCCAGCACAGCACAGCTCAGCACAATATAGTGAGCCGTTATTTTAACAGGAAAATAACCTTGAGCAAAACCCTGCTGATCGACCAGGGCGGGGCCTGTCTGCACTAGATCAGTTAGGGGGAAAAAACAAACAGTAGAGGGGGGCAGGTCAGGAAGAAAACAGACATGCACAGAGAGGGTTA
Organism: Alosa alosa; assembly: GCF_017589495.1. Lineage (NCBI taxonomy): Eukaryota > Metazoa > Chordata > Actinopteri > Clupeiformes > Clupeidae > Alosa > Alosa alosa. The sequence goes on along the minus strand of NC_063200.1, from coordinate 2,860,623 downwards.
GTGACAGTGTGTTAGGAAATAGAGGGTTAGTGTGTGTGTGTGTGTGTGTGTGTTGTGTGTGTTTGTGTGTAAAGAAAGGTTAGTGTGTGTGTGTGTGTGTGTTTGTGTGGCTGCTTTCAGACCCAGGTGTGTGTGTGTATGTGTATGTGTGTGAGGGTGTATGTGGGTGTGTGGAGAGAGGGTTAGTGTGTGTGTGTGTGTGTGTGTGTGTGTTGTGTGAGGGTGTGTGTGGAGAGAGGGTTAGTGTGTGTGTGTGTGTGTGTGTGTGTGTGTGTGTGTGTGTGTGTGTGTGTGAGGGTGTGTGTGGGTGTGTGGAGAGAGGGTTAGTGTGTGTGTGTGTGTGTGTGTGTATTGTGTGAGGGTGTGTGTGGAGAGAGGGTTAGTGTGTGTGTGTGTGTGTGTGTTAGGAGAGAGGCATTCAAGAGGATAGAACCAAAAGACAACATGCACAGAGAAGATAGAGAGAACAGAGAGGAGAGCACTGGAGGATAGACCTCTGTGTGTGTGTGTGTGCTCTGTGTGTGTGTGTGTGTGTGTGTGTGCGCATGTGCTCCTGTGTGCATGCATGTGTGTGTGCATGTGTGTGTGTGTGTGTGTGTGTGCGCCTGTGTGTGTCCAGCCTGCCCCAGTGCTGAGGCATTAAAGGGCACTGGAGCATATCAGCCCTAAATGAGGGCGGTAATGCAGCTGTGATCACACACACACACGACGCAGGAAGGTGATGTCACACACACACACACACACTGCTGGAGATGTCTTATGTAAGCACAGAGAATGGAGAGAAGAGGGAAAAATTTAATGAGAGAGAAAGAGAGGGAGAAAAAAAGGAAGTGAAAGAGTGAAAGAGAGAAGAGAAGAGAGAAAAGAGGTGAAAGGTGAGAAGTGAAATGGGTTGCAATAGGGGTAGCCAGGTGGGAGTGGAAAGAGGACAAAGAGAGAGACAGCCAGACAGATGGACAAACATGGATGAGAGGGCAATAACAGGAATAGGGATGGGTGAGAGAGAAAGAATTGAGTTGGAGAGGGACGGGTGTGGAAAGGCAGTCCCTGCTCATTAGGACCCTGTCCATTTCCCTAAAGTCAGAGTCCTAATGCAGGAATTGCGCCAGGTGGCAGACCAGGGGTCTGGTTAACGGTGTGGACCCAAACACCAACACCAACCCAACGCTCATCAGGACCCTGTCCATTTCCTTTAATTAGTCAAAGCAACAAATGGCCCCTAATGCAGTAATGGCCGCCAGTGGCAGACCAGGGCTAATGTGGTTAACCCCCCTGTGCACAACAACAACAACAACAACAACAACAACAACAACAACAACTTTGCAAGGCCATTTATAATGAATGCATCAGCATAAGACAAAGGACTACTGCAACAGCATGTCCCCAGTGGGACGAATGGCCAGTCAGTCAGACATAAAGCACTATGAGCTGATGAGCTTGATTTGGCCTGATCAGACCTTCACTGGGCCCGGATCTGACCTTGAAGTGGCCTGGATCTGACCTTGAAGTGGCCTGCATGAGGCCCATAGACCAGCATTGGTGAGAGTCTGGGACACGGAGTGAGAGAGGTGGTAAGGAGCTGTGTGTGTGTGTGTGTGTGTGTGTGTGTGTGTGTGTGTGTGTGTGTGTGTGTGGGGGACACGGAGTGAGAGAGGTGGTAAGGAGCTGTGTGTGTGTGTGTGTGTGTGTGTGTGTGTGTGTGTACAGTGTGAACGGGAAAACTGATCAGCTGTCCTCCTCACTGCAGCCCACCCATGGCAGCCGTGTGGAATTCTGGGAATCTCTGGGAAAGTCGGATGAGGGAGGTCCCCAGCCTACGCCCAGGGCCCAACCCTTCAGCTGGGCGATCCCTGCGGCCTGAGGCAGTCTCAGGGAAAGACCCCCCATCTGTTGGTCTGGGGTCACATAGCACTACTCCCTCAAGGCCAACTGAATCAGTCAATGCGGATCAATGACTGGCTGGCAAAATACATGCACATACCACCATACAGAGGCCCAGTGTAGTGACCAAAGGACCATATATGGTCACTTCCTAAAGGCGTCTAGGGTCAGTACATGATTATCTATAACACACACACACACACCATACATTATCTGAAACATGATTATCAATAACCGACATGCTAACGAAGTAGCGAACAACAGCAGTGACTCTCAAACTAGTAACCAGTGAGTAACATGTCACACACACACACACACACATCATAGATCAGTGTTTCCCATACATTGACTTATTTGTGGCGGCCCACCACAATATCAACATTGACCACCACACAGTGATTTTCCAGGTTGTACTACATTGTGCTTAAATCTGGTTAGCATCATAACCACGCTGCGCTATTTTGTTAAAAACTGTTGCATTCAAGTTAATTCTGCAAACCTACCACCACAAATAGAATACAATTTGTGGGAAACACTGTAGATTATCTGAAAGCTCTGTGGTCCGTGAGTAATGGAACATGGGACTACATCCCTAAAGGCTCCAGTCTTTACTCCACCATGGCTAAACTACACAACTACACCTACACACACACACACACACACACACACACACACACACACACACACACACAGTACATTATCTGAAAGCTCCGTGGTCAGTAAGCAGTGGAACTACCTTCCCAAAAGCTCCAGTCTACTCCACCATGGCTAAACTGCAGCAGCTCAAGACATGTGCACATAAACTACATACACAACATACGCACATAAACTACATACAACATAAACTACATGCACATAAACTACATACACAACATACGCACATAAACTACATAATCACATAAACTACATACACAACATATGCACATTCCACAACTCCACCAGCGACACCCACACTCTTGATCAGAGTCTGATATGGGCCAAGAAGGAGCAAAGGCATACCAGACTGCTACTGATCAATGTCTGACATCTGAGAAATGTGCACAGCACACCAGCCTCTCTCTCCACACCAGCCTCTCTGATGACTTGTGACCAGCGGCATGTCAGGTGGGTTGATCTACATACCACAGCATCACCAGACGCAGAGAAATGTGGCTGATCGGTGACTGACACATAATGAGCATGTGCATATCACACACCACACCCTCCTCAGGGTCACCCAACACCCCAACCCAGCTGACCACGCCCACCTGCCGGATGGCCACTGCAAGGATGGCTGGCATGCCTGACATACCAGGGCGTCTGACAGCCATATTCAGCAGATATTACGCATTCGCCATGACATCACAGGATTCTCAAAGAGTGTGGACTAAAGGGAGATGGTGAGATTGAGCTTCCGCAGCAGTGGTCAGGGTTCCGCAGTGGTCAGGGTTCCGCAGTGGTCAGGGTTCTCGCACCTTCCTTAAGCAGCAGTGGTCAGGGTTCTCACACCTTCCTTAAGCAGCAGTGGTCAGGGTTCTCACACCTTCCTTAAGCAGCAGTGGTCAGGGTTCCGCAGTGGTCAGGGTTCTCACACCTTCTAAAGCCTCAAACTGAAGAACTTTTCAAGGACGCTTCTGGGCCACTTCACTTGAATAGTGTTTTTGTTTGTGTGTGTGTGTGTGTGTGTGTGTGTGTATATATAAACACAAACATACATTCAAACACTTTCAAAGGCCCATGTCTTTTTTTCAAAAATCTTTCAAAGGCTTCCAAGAATTTCAAGGACCTGTGCGAACCATGGGTGGAGCTACACCAGGGTCCCAGCAGCACTTTGCAGTCAAGGCGGCCGCCTTGGCAAAACAAGCCTGCCGCCTTTAACTTCGTTGTCAAAAAAAAAAAAAAGGTGTTACTTTGTCCTGTTTTCTCCCTTTCATTCCAAACCGTGACCAACGCCAATCTCCCTTCTCCGAGTATGCAATAAAAAATAAGAAGAAACGTGTCATGAATCGAAAAATAATCGATTTTATAATCTTTACATATGTGATATGCCTCGAATCGAGGTAGTGAGCGGAGCTGAGCAAATATCAAATATCCTCGTTCTCAAGAATCAGTCAAATCGCGAACAGCCACAGCTCCGTTTAATTGTCAGGTGTGATGAAATGCGTTCATATTCCACTTTTATGTCATAAGCGTTGCAGGCCTATGGAAAGGTTTAGTGGTAGGGTTGTCCAATGATCAAGTTGTTGCTTCAATTTGTGTTTTAATTTATGTGACGCACCGATGCTGGCTTCATCCGTTTGGCGCAAGTTTAAAATATTTAGCCGACTGCGTTATTTGTCATTTTCGTTCTTTTGGCAATTAATCCCGACTGATCCCTTTAGTTAACGTTGCCAAGCTTGTTTGTTTGTTGTTGCAGTCTTTTAAAATAAATGTTCGGAGTGAAATATATTGCCGTTGCTCTTAGTTCTTTGGGACCAGAGAAGCGGCCGAGTAAACAGCCACCTGCTCTCAGCAGTGTTGACTTGCGCGTCTAATCGGACGCGCACGACTGACAATAGACGGGCCTAGGCCCATCCAGGCCCATCCATGCCTACGCCACCTTTCTAAATTATTTAGCTAACTCCATCCCCATCAACGAACTTAGGCTATATGGCCAATATCTTTGAAATTTAACGGTCTTGGTTTTATTAGTGGGCATGCCTCAGACTTCGTGGTGTGAGCGTATGGGGGCGGAACAGAGCGGCCCTCCGGCCTCTAAATTAAAAGCTCGGCGCTCAAATTCCATTCATATTACACAAAACTATAAAATGGTCTAAACTTCATTCACTCTCGGTGTATAGATCAGGACAGACTTGCGGAACAGGCTGCAGGTCAACAGTCTGCATGAAGATAAGCATTAATGGTCCAATAGTAAAACAGTGCAATTACCAAAGGGCCCTTGAAATGATCTTTTTAAAGCCAAGGAGGATGGCTTGTAACGATGCTAGTTGTCAGCTCTGCCATAAGTAGTGACTGATCACATTTGCACATTTTGTTGTTTTGCACTTTCTTTTGCACTTGTTCTATAGTTTGTAATAGTCTTTGTTAAAATTGCACAAATATTTTTGAAATATTTGTATACTGTTGTATAGTTTGTTTGGTGTTGTTACTTTGTTCTTTGTTAACTGTTATTTTGAGAAGCTAGTTATTTATTTATAATGTAGTGTTTAATAAATAATTGTTAAATATACAGAGTCTGTAGTGTATCGCACAAACAAGACGCCAACACCCACCACCCACACCCCCCCACCGACGGCAACCGATACCAGACCCCCCCACCCGGGACCTACGACCTACCACCTTGCACTGCATGAAAAGTGTGATTTTGTGTCACTATGCGGCACTGTAGATTGTCCTTGCTTGGCAGTCGTCCCCCCATGACCCCCCTCCTCCTAATTCTAGGGGAGGAGCTTTAACATGTAAATGAAAATGCTGTGAGCTATACAAATGCAAATCAGGGTTGCAGGGGGAGTTTTACGCCAGGTGACATTTTTCTAAAAGGTAAGAAAATCTCTGGTACAAATAGATCAGGCTCAGTATAGCCTAATTATAGAATCTTACATTTTAGCTTGAATTGATTTATTTAATTAAAAGTGTGCTAGATTACTGTGTATGCCATTAGCAATGGCAAATGTTATGTAAAAAAGATACACAAAATAATTTATTTCAAAAATTAGTTTTAATCAGAATCAGCTGGTAAAATGTGCATTCCATGCAAACAACATTAGAATCAGAATGAGGGGTCTGCAGAGATCACAGTCTCCTAGAGCTCAACTACTGTGCATAGTGGCATGACTACAGTGACCTTTTCTTTGGTCTTACTTAAATGCACAGAGGATACTAACCACACATCTCCCAGCAATGTGCTCAACTGGCAGAAATGATGCTGGGTATGACGTGTCTGTTCCCTGCAAGCCCCAAACTTCTATTGGCTTTCCATAAAAATGTCTGTCCGGATGGGGATGAATCCAGGAAACTTGTGCAATAACATGTTTAAATGCAGTACATAGGATAACATGAATATACAGCATAATATGAATGAATGAATGAATGAATGAATGAATGAATCAATCAAATCAATCAATCAAAACCACACCTGGCCAGGCCAGGCTTGAATTTCCTTACTCGGTATTGGAGGAAACCACAACTTTCAAACAAGTAAAATCACTCGTGATTGTTTGGCAGATCCCCAATAATATATATATATATATATATATATATATATATATATATATATATATATATATAAAAATTTTTTTAAATTATTATTATTGGGGATATATCATATATCATCAATACTGAGTGCACGGATATTCAAGCCAGGCCTGGCTAGCTATTCGCTGCATTCATATGCTAATTAGGGCCATTAGCACTCTGAAAGCTCTCCACATACGTCATTGTCGGTTCCGACAATTTGTGGCAAAGACAAACGGCAACAAGCGCGGGTTGCAAATTGTCGTCAACTACCGAAAATGAGTGAGATCTCCGGTCGTTTACGGGGACGAAAATCACACTTTTCATGCAGTGTTGACTAACACATTTCCTGCGGGAAACCCTGTACACCAAAGAGAACGATCTCAACAGAGCCCATGGGAGCACACAGTCCACACATTGGACACACTCCAACGCACAAACTTCATCCATTTCAAAAAGAAAAGAAAACTTTCTGATAAAATGAGAGTGCTGTCTTGTGTTCAATGGAGAATGTTGATTCACATGACGTTTTATTGTCAATTACAAATTTCTGACTCCATAGATTGAATTAGCGTTAGTGACATTCCATCTGTTTGTTCTGGAACTTTCTGCTGATCATGTGGTTCTGCTTGACCTTTTGCAACTTCTCGTCTGGACACGCTACAGACGGCCAGCCATGAGACTCAAAGCCAACGTGTCCTCTGCCGAACGGCCTGGGCTGCGTCCAAAGCCTCTCCCCTGCTCAATTACCCCCTCAGCACTGATGGATGGCCATCCGAACAACGTCCTTCAGCTGCAGCTGATGCGAACACCCACGTCTGGGCAGTGTGTGTGTGCGTGTGTGTGTGTGTGGGTGGATGTTGAAGCGTATTCGTCTGCGCCGATGGAGCGTGAGAGTCCATGTCTGAGTGTACATGTGTGAGTGTGTCCGTGTTGGAGTGTGCGAGTACTCCAGCTGGACGGCCTCTGCCCTAGTTGAGTGTGTGTGTGTGTGTGTGTGTGTGTGTGTGTGTGTGTGTGTGTGTGAGAGAGGGTGTGTGTGTGTGTGTGTGAGAGAGAGTGTGAGTGTGTGTCTTAAGTGTATGTAGTCTTAAAGAGACCTCTCTTGTGGGTGGCCACCACTTGTCATACCCATCCTTAGTGCTGCTGCTGTCTCTGACTGACTCACTTGACCGTTGACCTGACAAAAACCTGTAACCTACGTAGGCGGACCTCGGCTACCTATGCACCAATGAGAGATTCACAGAGCTAAAGCCGGACTACAGATTAGGTGTCCCTAATGAACTCGCGTATCCAACAGTAGTTCTGCATTGCATTAATTAATTCGTGCGCAAGTTTTATTTATTTTCATACCGTGTATTCTCCGTGTAAATTCATGCGCCAAACCGTGACGCCCGCACCGTTCCGGTTCAATACGAATACATGAACCGTTACACCCCTAGTAGGTACAGAGTAGATGCAATGTGGACAAACTCAATCGCCTTTGGTTGTCCAGGGGAGAATAAAGATGCATTTCGGAGGGTGACAGAAAAGACTACTGAATTTTAGCTAAGAAGACATTGTCGCTGCTTTCTTACTTTCTTAATGATTAATGGACACTCTGTACAATTTCTTTATTATTGATGTACTTATGTGGTGCTAATGTACAAACTAAACATACAAGTGATAGTGAAACTACTAATGATGAGGACATTAATAATATTTATTATTAATTATTTTTTAATATTAGTCCTGTGTACAGTAGACAAAGTTTGTGTGTGTGTATATATGTAAGTTATGTATATGAGTCTACACCACGTGTGTGTGTGTGTGTGTGTGTGTGTGTGTGTGTGTGTGTGTGTGTGTGTGTGTGTGTGTGTGTGTGTGTGTGTGTGTGTGTGTGTGTGTGTGTGTGTGGCATGCAAACAGACTCACCTGAGGGCTGCCCAAAGCTGAATCCGGTGGAGGAGGTGGTGGTGGTATTGCTGCCAAACACAGATCCCTGTCCGAAGCCAGAGCTCTGCTGGCCGAAGGCGGGCGTGCCACTCTGACCAAACAGCGAGCCTCCGCCAGCGCCGGTGCTGGCCGCCGATCCGGCCGCGCTGGTGCCAAACGAGAAGGAGCTAGCGCTGCTAGCAGCCGAGGACGCGCCGAAAAGGCCACCGCCGCTCGAGGAGGAGGAGGCCACTGGCGCAGGGGCAGTGGACGCGGCGGGCTGCCCGAAGCCGGGAGCAGCGGCGCCAAAGCTGGACTGACCGAAGCTGAAGCTGCTGGCAGAGCCCGGTGCCCCCGCCACAGCAGTGGACGCTACCGGCTGGCCGAACGCGCCCACCTGGCCGAACACTGGCGCGCCGAAGCCCGTCGGCGGCGTGGACGCTCCAGCGGGGGCCGTGGGGGTGGAGGAGGGGGCAGTGGGAGGTCCAGCGGGGGCGGGGGGCCCGAATCCTGTCGGGCGCGCCGAAGCCTGTGGCAGGGGCGCTAGTGGGGGGGTTGGCTGGCTGGCCAAACACAGAGGTGACGCAGCAACCTTGGCAGTGGTCGGGTGGGGGGGGGGGTGGTGCAGGGGCGCCGCGTGCTGATGACCGTGGTGAGGCTGGACAGGCCGAGGGTGGTGCTGCCGAGGGTGGTGCTTTCGGTTGGCGGTGGGGGCGTAGGGGTCGTGGCCGCTGCCGCCGCTGCCACCGCTGCCACGGCTGCCACGTAGGGTGGCGGCTGGCCGAAGATGGAGCCGGGTTTGTCCGAGGTGGGGGGTGCCAGCGGGGCGGGGGTGCTGGAGTCAGGGGCAGCAGGGGCAGCAGGGGCAGCAGGGGCAGCAGGGGCGGCCTCGGGGGCAGGAGCTGGAGTCAGGGTGGAGGCAGGCGCAGGGGGCTCGGCTCCAGCCGAGGCGGCGGGATCTGGGGTGGGGGCGGTCTCCGCTGGGGGGGTGACGGACGAGGGAGGGGGGGTGGGCGAGACCACCAGAGCAGGGGAGGGTGGCGTGGGCGGCTTGTCTGCGGCGACTGCTGCTGGGGTCACTCTGCCCTCCACGGACAGGGGCGGGGAGGGGCTGACGGGCACGATGCTCGGCGCGCTCTGGGCCTGCGAGGCGTCCGCAGGTGGGATGGGTTCGCTGGAGCCCACCGAGCCCTCAACGGAGCCGGTGCCGTCGAGGGGCAGGGGAGCGGTCAGCAGGCTGAAGGTGTTGGGGTGCGTCACGGAGAACGCCGGCTTGGAGGCTCCCGGCGTCGACTCTGGAGGTTTGAAGACGCTACTGCTGGGCGCGGACACGGCCGCCGCTGCGGTGGAAGAGGGGGCGCCGGACGCTTCCGTCTGGCCGCTACCCACCGTCTCCGCTGGCCTCCCGAAGCTGAACTGGCCGAATCCGCCGGTGCCCTTCCCATTGGCCGGCTGGCCGAAGCTGAAGCCCTTGAGCGCCTCTTTGGCCTCCTCATCGCCCTGACCCACACGCAGGCCATAGAAGCTGCCCAGCGTCTCCCCGCCGCTGCCCAGCGCCACGGCGGCCGGCTTGGGGGCCTGCGGCTCCCCTCTCAGCGCAGGCGCAGCCGACGTCAGCTTCACCGGCTCCCCCGACACCACGGGGGGAGGGGTGGGGGCGTTGGTGCTGCCCCCTAGTGCTGGGGAGGTGGATTTGGGGGGGAAGATGGAGGAGGTCTCGTCAGCGGCACCTCCAAATAGCTTGCTGCTGCTGCCGAAGGAGAACTTGGGCAACCCGGCATCTTTCACTGCAAAACACCAGCAAACAGAACTGAAATCTAGAAAAACACCACCAAACACAGAACTGAAATCTAGAAAAACACCAGCACACACACAGAACTGAAATCTAGAAAAACACCACCAAACACAGAACTGAAATCTAGAAAAACACTGGCATTCTTTCACCTGAAAATACAAATCCAGCAAAATACTTGCAATTTCTCTGGAAAACTCTTAATAAACCCAGACAGTTCAAATCCACACTGTTTAATGTTCAATGACTCATTCTAGTCAGTAGTCTGTACTCTCCTTCTACAAAGTCAAGGTTTGCCTGCACAGGGAATCTGCACATTTTTAAAGAACAAATTTAACTACTTTTAAGACCTTTATATATTTCGAGCAACTACAAAATCAATGTGTCATAATATCAGTCATTCTGCTCCAGACAAAATGTAATGCCTACCATCCTACAATTCCAGACATTTAACGACACTGAATTAATAAAAACATAAATACTGCAGATGTAAGACTTTTGAAGAAGGACCCAAGGGGAGCGTGCTGCATTCAGATCAAGGCCTACAGTGTGCTGCATTCAGATCAAGGCCTACAGTGTGTTGCATTCAGATCAAGACCTACGATATGCTGCATTCAGATCAAGGCCTACAGTGTGCTGCATTCAGATCAAGACCTACGGTGTGCTGTACGCTGATAGCCACAGACTATCAAAGGAAACGGGGACTGAGGCCACACAGGAAATGATCATACAACTGTTTAGTCAATATCAAAGACAAACACACACACACACACACACCTGTTAAACGTGTACACACACTGTTAAACGTGCACACACACACACACGCACATCTGTTAAACGTGTACACACACTGTTAAACGTGCACACATACACACAAGCACATCTGTTAAACGTACACACACACACGCACAGCTGTTAAACGTGTACACACACACACACTGTTTGAGGAACACTCACCTGTTTGTGGTGCAGAGGAGAAGGAGAAACCAGCAGCTGGCCTGCCACAGAAACACACACATCACAGTTAGCATGAGTTAGCATTAGCCACAAACACACACACACACAGAAACACACACATCACAGTTAGCATGAGTTAGCATTAGCCACAAACACACACACACACACAGAAACACACCCACCAGTTAGCATGAGTTAGCATTAGCCACAAACACACACACAGAAACACACCCACCAGTTAGCATGGGTTAGCATTAACCACAAACACAAACAAACACACACACACACACACACAGAAACACACCCACCAGTTAGCATGGGTTAGCATTAGCCACAAACACACACACACACACACACACCCACCATAGTTAGCATGGGTTAGCATTAGCCACAAACGCACACACACCCCATGGAAACACACCCACCACAGTTAGCATGGGTTAGCATTAGCCACAAACACACACACCCACCACAGTTAGCATGGGTTACATACACACACACACACACACACACGATGTACACAGACGGCAATTAATTGCATATTCAGAATACATAGTTTAATTACTAAATGCTTTAAACCAGTGACTTTAAACCAGTCTTTCATCAAGTGGTGTAAATATATAACTAAGAAAGTTTAGTACACACACACACACACACACACACACCCTGCTGAGAAGCTGAAGGTCTTGCTGCTCTGTTCCCCTCCTGCTGTTGACGCACTGGACGCTGCAGTGGCTGCTGGAACGTCTGCTTTGGTCACCGCACCTGACGACCAGTCCAATAAACACGTAAACACAAATACAACACACATATCCAACAAAGTCAAACCCTGTCTAAACTGTGTGTAACATATCTGACCAGCACATAAACACAACACAAAGACACCACACCACACACACAAACACATAAACACATCAACACAAAGACACCACACCACACACACAAACACATAAAAACATCAACACAAACACAAAAAAAAACTGAGTTCACCTACTAAGCAGTTTGGATCTCTTGTCATAGGCACTCTTAAATACTCTATTCTTAATGTTTAAACAATAACACAAATTAAACAAATTACCCCATTTAATTAAATATATCTTTATAATTGTTATTGACTATTATTTACAATAACATTGTTTCCAGGCAGGATTTCTTGTTCCACGAATGGCCAAAATGCACATTATTAAGTTTAATGGTCAAAACGCACATTATTAAGTTGAATGTCCAAAATGCACATTATTAAGTTGGAAGTCCAAAATGCACATTATTAAGCTGGATGGCCAAAATGCACATTATTAAGTTGGAAGTCCAAAATGCACATTATTAAGTTGGATGGCCAAAATGCACATTATTAAGTTGGAAGTCCAAAATGCACATTATTAAGCTCAGCTGGTGTCTAAGGAGCACAGTGTGAAGCTGCTCTGCACTACAAGCTCAGGCTCTGATCAACATGTCCACATCCAGTGTGTTTGATGAGCAGATCAGCATCCAGTGTGTTTGATGATCAACATCTCCACATCCAGTGTGTTTGATGATCAGATCAACATCTCCACATCCGGTGTGTCTGATGATCAGATCAACATCTCAACATCCGGTGTGTTTGATGATCAGATCAATATCCAGTGTGTTTGATGATCAGATCAACATCCAGTGTGTTTGATGATCAGATCAACATCCAGTGTGTTTGATGATCAGATCAACATCCAGTGTGTTTGATGATCAGATCAACATCCAGTGTGTTTGATGATCAGATCAACATCCAGTGTGTTTGATGATAAACATCTCCACATCCGGTGTGTTTGATGATCAACATATTCACATCCAGTGTGTTTGATGATCAACATCTCCACATCCGGTGTGTTTGATGATCAACATCTCCACATTTAAAAGCTTCTGAAATATTAGCATTCTTCACTTACACAGTGTTTCCCACAGAATTCAATTCTATTTGTGGTGGTAGGTTTGCAGAATTGACTTGAATGCAACAGTTTTTAAAATATTAGCGCAGCATGGTTATGATGCTAACCAGATTTAAGCACAATTTAGTACAACCTGGAACATCATTGTGTGGTGGTCAGTGTTGATATTGTGGTGGGCCGTCACAAATAAGTTAATGTATGGGAAACACTGCATACAGTATGGTCTTCATTTATCTATAAATGCACACAGCTGTAGTGACTCAGGCCGAGGCATTAAAGAGAGGAGGGGTGTGGAAATTTAAAGTCTTGTCCTGTGACTTCCTGTCCTTCAGCTGGTGTGTGTGTGTGTGTGTGTGTGTGTGTGTGTGTGTGTGTGTGTGTGTGTGTGTGTGTGTGTGTGTGTGTGAGAGTGTGTGTGTGTGTGCTTATTGCCACGCTGCTGAAGATTCCTCTTTTTATTCAGCACAAGATGAACACCAAAGTGACTGCAATATGACACACACACACACACACACACGGGACTGACGAGAGCGGCTCCTCACCGAACACAAAGCCGGTCTGGGCTGGCGTGGAGGCTTCAGGCGGAGCAGAGGTCACCTTCACAGGTCCCTGAGGGGGGGCCAGGACAGACAGGACAACAATAGCTCAGGGTGTGTGTGTGTGTGTGTGTGTGTGTGTGTGTGTGTGTGTTCATTTTCTGCATACAGCAGAACAGACAACATGGACAACTCCAGAGTAGAGTCTCCTGAGTACAGTAGGTCCTCCTGACTGGTAACTGGTACCACATAAAGGCAATACTAACAGTAATACTAGAACACCCTCCAGTGTTTATGTAACGTTATGGGTCTCAAGAAACCTGGACTGAGGTGTGTGTTTAAATCATATAAGGTGTGTACAATTGTTCATTTGTGCAATTTTTTTTTATTTTCTCTTGGATTCATAAGAGGACTACATGTACTAAAAACACCATTTGCCACCATGTACAGCACACTTGTGTATGTGTGTGTGTGTGTGTGTGTCTAGACCACTGCTTGGGTCGTGTCTGGCTGGTGTATAAAAACAGCCCAGAGAGGATTGGTACACATAGGGCCTCACCGCTGGAATCCCACAGTCCTCTGGGGCTTGTCACGTCACCATGGTAACACGCTTTTATGTTTTATTATGGGGCGGTCAGTCAAGACAAAAACATACAGTACACACATACCAACTGCAGATGTGTGTGTGTGTGTGTGTGTGTGTGTGTGTGTTTGTAAGGGTGAATGGTTGGAACATAGATGTGGAAGAGGGTGGTTGTATGTTTGTGAGATGTCAAAGTGTGTGTGAGTGTGTGTGAGTGTAAATATGTGTGTGAAAAAGAGAGGGGGTGGGGACATGGTAGCGTGTGTGTGCAAGAACAGGGTTTTCTCACCCGTTTAGCCTGGTTGGTGAGGGCATGGTAGTGTGTGTGTGTGTGTGTGTGTGTGTGTGTGTGTGTGTGTGTGTGTGCAGGGTTTCTCACCCGTTTAGCCTGGTTGGTAGTCGTCGCCAACACCTGCTGAATCACCTGGACTGCTGGGGCAGGAACAGACGAACTAGAGTGAGAGAGAGAGAAAGAGAGAGAGAGAAAGAGAGAGAGAGAAAGAGAGAGGGAGGGAAAGAGAAAAATGCGCGTCCATATTAGGTAAGTATGGCACGTCCATATTAGGTAAGTATGGCACGTCCATATTAGGTAAGTATGGCACGTCCATATTAGGTAAGTATGGTAAGTATGGCACGTCCATATTAGGTAAGTATGCATTCCCTGTAGTGTGCCTTAAAGTGTGGTCATCTGGGCAGGTGGCTGAAACACACACACCAGAATGATGTGTGTGTGGGTGTGTATGAAAGAGAGAGAGAAGGCTTGTGTGGGTGTATGTGTTTATGTGAGAGAAAGAGAGAGGCAAAGTGACAAGTGTGCGTGTGTGTGTGTGCGCTAGAATACAATTTATTTTTTAGACAGAAAAAAATTGGGGTGGAATAACCTGTTTGGCTGCGGCACACAAAACTGAAATTGTGATTTGAAAACTAGCCTTGACAGGTTAGAACATCCAATAAAACACCAACTTCCAGATACACAACTACCGGTATGTGGCCTTTTAAAATACACACTCAAACTCAGAGTTTCCGCTAGAAAAAAATGGTGCCGGTCAAAGTGACCGGCAGAGGTTTCGTTTTCCGGACATTTTGATGCCGGTCAAATATCCTATTATCGCTTCTTAATTAGTCAAGTTGAGGAAAACTGGAGACAGGCTACTGTATGTAGCTTAAAGAATGACATAATCAGGCTGAATAGAATGCAACATGTTCATTAGCCTAACTTACGTAAACATGCCTAACAAGATCTAGCCAGTAGGCTATCTATGTTTTCATTAACAGCAAGAGTCCGTTTCGTTCATTGTTTTAAAAAGGCTACGTTGTTTGCTGCTACCCACGTTATATCAATGGTTCCACTGTTTAACTTGCACAGATGCGCAAACACAAGAATGAGCGCTCACACCACTAAGGTCATAAATTATTTAATAACAATAAATTAAGAAATGTTTCCTATTCTGGGAAATGTTTAGTTTATTTTTCTTTCGGTCCGCGGTTCAATGATACCGTTTAATTGTGCGCGGACCAGCAATCTCCGAGGAGGCCCTAACCCTGCAGATCACAGACATAGAAAGCATAGGCCTACTGTATGCTTTGGGTACACAACACATGTTGCATGTCCAGTGTACACGGAAAGTGACAGTGTCTTGGAGAGGCCGCAACCCCGCAACTCCACTTCCAACGTCATGATTCCGATACGCCCGACACTTCTGCTTTTTATCTGGTGGTGGTGGAGTTGACCGGACATCTGAGGCTTCAGACGTTACCAATTTATCATCCATCGCGTGGCCTCTGAAAAAACTTTTTTAAGGCTAGTCTGCCTGGGCCTGGCCATGTTTGAACCGCCTCACTCATTTGTTCGTTGTTTAACATGGACGTTTTAAGCGTGCGCTTCCTATTTGAAATGTTTCCTATTTGAAATGCAGCATAGGCTATGCGTGTTGTTTAATAGTTTTCAAATGGTAGAGCCTGTACATTTAAAAACATAGCCAGAAGACGGATTGCCTAGGCTTACATTTTAAGGCTTATTCTCAAATTCAGATTGCGTTAAGGGGACAGGATTATTAGCCAATTTCAATCGGACAATTCAGAGAGATTTAATTTTGTCGGACATTTCATTTTTTTTCCGGCCAATGTCCGGTAATTACCGGACAACGGAAACCCTGCTCAAACTATATGCCCAAAGATTACACTCAGTAAACATCACAAACTGCTGAATTGCCTCTGATATAATAAATCCAGCACATTGGGTTTGGCCAGAAATTTAGCAATACTACTTTCACACAAGTGATGGCACCCCTGATTTAAAATACACACTCAACTATGTGAGCATTTAAAATGACAGTCTCCAGTGACTTTACAGGTCATGCATGCATCCAATACAACACCAACTTCCAGATACACACACTCAACCCACCTAAACACTCACACAGGGAGAGAGAGGGAGGAAGAGATTATGTAACTACTAGATAATTCCACACACACACACAGGGAAGGAGAGGGAGCAAGAGAACCCGTAACTAGTAGATAATTGCCCTGAGCTGAGTTTGGCGCCTCCATACCCTGCACCTGTGCCCTGTTGCCCCCATACCCTGCACCTGGCCCTGTTGCCCCATACCCCTGCACCCAGTTCTGTTGCCCTGCACCTGGCCCCTGCCCGGCCCTGCAGCCCCCGTGCCCTGGGGCACCTGCGCCCTGTTGCCCCATTTACCCTGCACCTGGCCCTGTTGCCCCGTGCCTGCACCTCGCCTGGCCTTCCTTACCCCTGCACCTGGCCCTGTTGCCCCCCCATACCCTGCACCTGTGCCCTGTTGCCCCCATACCCTGCACCTGGCCCTGTTGCCCCATACCCTGCACCTGGCCCTGTTGCCCCATACCCTGCACCTGTGCCCTGTTGCCCCATACCCTGCACCTGTGCCCTGTTGCCCCATACCCTGCACCTGTGCCCTGTTGCCCCATACCCTGCACCTGTGCCCTGTTGCCCCATACCCTGCACCTGTGCCCTGTTGCCCCATACCCTGCACCTGTGCCCTGTTGCCCCATACCCTGCACCTGTGCCCTGTTGCCCCATACCCTGCACCTGTGCCCTGTTGCCCCATACCCTGCACCTGTGCCCTGTTGCCCCATACCCTGCACCTGTGCCCTGTTGCCCCCATACCCTGCACCTGGCCCTGTTGCCCCCATACCCTGCACCTGCGCCCTGTTGCCCCCATACCCTGCACCTGGCCCTGTTGCCCCATACCCTGCACCTGGCCCTGTTGCCCCATACCCTGCACCTGGCCCTGTTGCCCCGCCCCATACCCTGCACCTGTGCCTGTTGCCCCAGCCACCTGCACCTGGCCCTGTTGCCCCATTACCCTGCAGCCCTGTTGCCCCACCCTACCTGCGCCCTGTTGCCCCTGCACCCTGCACCTGGCCCTGTTGCCCTGCACCTGCGCCCTGTTGCCCCCATACCCTGCACCTGCGCCCTGTTGCCCCCATACCCTGCACCTGGCCCTGTTGCCCCCTCTGCAGCTCCCGCCCCCATGGGGCACGCTGGGTGGCATCTGGTGCTACATGTCATCATGTGGGAAAGGATGGCACAATTGGGTGCTACATGTCATCCCCCACTAGGACAACTTCACATGCTGACACACACACACACGCACACACACACACACACACACACGCACCCCTTTCCCTGGTCCCAAATATTTGGAGAGGACAAGCCTGAGGGCAGTTTCCAAATTAGCTGTGTGTGTGTGTGTGTGTGTGTGTGTGTGTGTGTGGAGCAGTAGAGATAGAAAGACAGTGATGGAGAGAACAGAATGAGCTGCTGAGTCTGAGTCTAATCAGAGGAAGACACGTCATTGGCTGGGTCTAAGCAGAGGAAGACACGTCATTGGCTGAGTCTAAGCAGAGGAAGACACGTCATTGGCTGGTTCTAATCAGAGGAAATCATTGGCTGAGTCTAAGCAGAGGAAGACACGTCATTGGCTGGGTCTAATCAGAGGAAGACACGTCATTGTCTGAGTCTAATCAGAGGAAGACACGTCATTGGCTGGTTGGCTGGGTCAGGTGAACTCTACAATAATCAATACAGCCTGACCAGAGAGCAGGCGCACACACACGCATTAACAAACACGCATACACACACGCGCATACACACACGCGCACAAAAACACACAGTATGAGAAACTCAACTCTAGAATAATCAATACAGCTGACCAGAGAGAGCAAAGGCGGCAAGACAGCGCCACAAGACAGCCCACACCTGCGCACACACCCGCACACACCCATCCGCACACATACACGCGCACACACACACGCGCACACACACACGCGCACACAAAAACACACAGCTAATCAATGAAACATGGCAAGAGAACACACCCACCCACACTCACTTATTCCACAAAGATGGCAATGTTGAGTCAAGGTTAGGGGTTAAGAAGTGCCGATGTGCACAATTAGTTAAAGGTGTAATCGTCAATTATATATCAATTATACCGACTAAACCTTTAATGCAGACACTACTATACTATACAGAGTCAATGACACTGACCAGCATAAATGCAGGATCTAGCAATACACACACACACACACACACAAACACCCCTGTGGAGTCATGTGTGAGCTGGGGATGGTCTATCCAAGCGTCCCAGAGTAGAGATCCTCACACACTCCCCAGACCCCTCACTGGTGTCCACTGACCACACACACAATCCCCAGACCCGCGCTGACCGCTCACACACTCCCCAGACCCTTCACACTCCCCAGCCGCTTCACTGGTGTGTGCTGGCTGCGTCCTGCCTCGCCACACTGACCACACACACTCCCCAGCCGCTTCACTGGTGTGTGCTGGCCGCGTCCTGCCTCGCCACACCGCAAACCTTTGCGGATCTGAATCTCAGGTGGCGCCGGGCTCCATGTGCATTATTCAGCAGGCTCTTAAAGATGCATGACAAGGGGCCGCAGTGGGCAAGCTGAGTGTGTGTGTGCATCTGTGTGTGTGGGGGTCATTTAGTCATGTCAAAGATGCCGAGTCACCCTCATCACCTCAGCTATTTGGAAGCCACACATTACGAATGGCTGACAGGCTCATGTTCTCCTTCTTGGTCAAAAACTCTGCGTTACCGCAACCATATCTGCACCTTAACGTGGCCATTATAGCCACAAATGCTGTGTCACTTCCTCTGCCTACCTGGACCTGGCAGCCAAGTATCATCTAGCCTGGCTAAAACTGCTGAGTCACCCTCAGCATGTTGGCAGGGAGACGCCCATCACCGGTCATCCTGCTGTTTCAGTGAGAGGCTGGCTTCAGTTCACTGAACACTGAAAAATAATGAAGACTTTTCTACAGCGCAAGATATTCCTCTTCTCTTCCTCCAGACACACACATGCATGCACCCACACACACACACACACACACACACACAAGCACGGTCTTGTACACCATCTCCCCCAGGTCATATCACTCCACCCCACACACACACACTTTCACACTCACTGAACACCATTTCATTCTCAGATCCTCGCTCCACAAACACTGAGACATTTGCCTCCCAAGCAGACTCTTTCACACACACACTCACACTTTTCTCTGTCTCTCTCTCCCTCTCGCTCTCTCCATTTTCATCTCTCTTTCACACACTCACTCTCTCTCCCTTTCAATCTCTCTTTCACACTCTCTCTCCCCCTCCCTCTCTCCTTCCTCCCTCCCTCTCTCTCTCTCCCTCCTTCCTCCCTCCATCTCCCTCTCCTCTCTGCAGCTCCAGACGGTTGACACTGCAGCAAGGTCAGGACTGAAGACAGCAGCTTTTTTCACTTCCCATTTTGCTCCAGTGGAAAGAATGGGGTGAAGGAACCCAGTAAACATCCTAGTTTCACTTTAATCACATTTGAAAGACGTGTCTTGGCAGCGAACAACGTTTATTTTGTCTATTTTATGTGGAAGTTGTTGTTGACAAGCGGCAGTGAGCGGAACAGATTCTCGTTGCAGGCTACGAACAATGAGTCCGGCTGGGCGATCGGGCGATAGGCTACATCACGTTAGAAGTGTCCGATTCGGTGGACTGCATTAGTGGACTGCCTAGCCTACTTTGTTTAAACTTTACGGCCTTCAGTTTGTCCTGAAATTCTAAATATTCTCTTATAGTGGATATAATGTTGTTAGACCAGCTACACATTTTGATTTTGTTATTTGTTGTCATGTAGGGCGTCTAATTAAACATGATGCATCAATAGAATGTGTTATGTTTTTATGTGTCGGACGGTGAGGGCACAGTACGGGAGCCGATGTAGGTGGTGGTATGCGGGGAAAAAAAGTTTGGGAACGGCTGGTGTAGGGTTAGCGTTGGCTGCATAACAATAAGTACATTTACATGAAAGGCGTGCTAACTGTGCTTCGATGGCAATAACAAAATGCTCTCCTGCCCTTCCTGGTCCTGACCCCATTTCACGTTGTCCGGGGTTACCTCCTGATGGTCAGACAAGAATCGATATCTCTGCCCAGCAGTGCCAACACCAACCCGCTGTACCGCTCCTGCATGCCTCACTGCCAGCTGTGGGGACAACAAAGTGTCCAGGCCACCGACTGCCACCATCCCCATCCCCTTGTGCCCTTGTTCTCTGACACGAGAGACGCTCAGCTGTTTGAGCTCGTCAACCCACGAGAGAGAACAGAGGGAATCTGGGGGAGGTCAGCACACCATCTGGGTGCATCTCAAGGTCATCCTCTCCTGGGCTTTTGCTGTCTGCAGGAATGCCTGGCGACAGTTGGGAGGCACTTTTGTGGAGAGTAGGGATCAACCGATATGTTTTTTTCAGGGCCGATACCGATATCAATTATTACCAAAACAGGAGGCCGATAACCGACATGTAAAACTGATATGTCAGTTGTCAAAAAGGGGGGTAGATAGTAAAGGCTATATGCTGCAAAGATTTAATTAAAAATCATTTAATTATGCAAACTTTTCTTTCTTCTTTTGATACACAATTGTCTATCAACTTGCATCACTTTGCAAGTGTAAATCCTGTGTATCATGTTAATCCAAGAGCTGAGTGATAGCAATTATTTTCATAGAGTATAGGCCTACACAATGGGCTATGTGCTTGTTAAGGGACCTGACACAAAGAGGATGCTTTGCCATCGTGTGTGTGAGTGCACGAGAGAGGGAGAGGGAGATGAAGAGGTGCATGCGTGATGGCAAGTGTTACGGTTGAATAGTTTAACAAAACAGTTTTAAAATAGTTCTTAGGCTATTTAAGCATGCAATTTGTATCCATGTGTAGGCTATAAGATACACTTTTGAGAGCCTAAAAGGCACGTAAATAGCCAAGCTCATGACGCGATTTTGTTCAGGTCGGATTAAATTACGATTGGCCCTGGGTGCATGTAGTCTTTTCTGACAGTCCGTTTCAAAAAGTAGCAATTAGACTTTTTGACGTTTGCTATCGCATAATTTAGGACTTGTCTGTACTATGTCCGTCGAGGTGTCCCGTTATTCACAATTAACGAACGAGGCGGAGGCAGAGAACTCCCGACACACAGCAACGAGTTTGTGGGCTAACTAGTAAATCAATCGGGAATTCGCTAAATGAAGGAAGTGGGTGCTTTACTAATTGATCCGGATCAAAGAGACAATAGCTTACAAAGTGGTGTTTTTGTAACTTCAGTGTAGATGATTGTGATTCACTGCAACTTCAGCATTGTAGGCTACCTTCGAAAAATAGCTCCGTAGGCTACAGCTGAAGCCCAGTCTGCCTCAGTGAGAATCCTAAACTTTGTCTGTGTTCAGTCTTCGATCCTGATTGGCTGCATTCGTGCTAACTAACTAACAAATCAGGCGGTGTAGTGGGCGGGACAATGCTCTTGACCACAGAGTAGCAAATGCAGGGAGTGAGAGGCGGCTTTACAGATAAAATAAGCGTTTCATTTTTTTTATCCATTTCAATATCGGCTTATCGGTGGAAAAAATGACCGATACCGATTATTATAAAAATGCTAAATATCGGCCCTAATAATCGGCCAGGCCGATAATTGGTCGACCCCTAGTGGAGAGTCCGATTATTATGGGATACTGGATGTCCAAAGTTTCCCCTCACTGCTGGAATAACAAATTATTATTTTACTACCATGGCAACCACATCCTGCAGCAAAATTATCATATAGGAAATTGGGTTATTGAGTACTCTCTCAGGCAGTGGGGAAAGACAAATGTAATCATTACACAGTCCTACTCCAGGCCTGTTATTTGCATTAATAGCTCAAACTTCATTTGCATTAAGAGCCTAGGTGGGGGTGGGCAGGCGTAGCACAGCAGCGGCCCATACCATATACGGGTCTGGTGCCCACGGCAACCAAGACTCGAGCTCGGCCCGAGGTCATCTCTCGAGCCCACTCCCCATCCTGTCCTGTACTCTTCACTGTCCTATCGAATTCAGGCTAGAACAGCACACGACTCTTCTCTACCCCCTCCCTCCCTCCAACAGCCTGGATTGTGGCCGTACTTAAAACGTTTTATTTAATACTTGACCAATGGCTGTAACCCTATTACTTCAACCTATTCTTGTACTGATATAGTTTTTATATTACTTGTCTACATTATTCTCGTATATGTTCATAGTTATTTTATGATGGTCTCTAGACTTTATTTTTGCACTGTTGGACTTACTTATTTTCACCATCACCATGACACTCACTCTCATAGAGCACCTTACCATGCACACAGAATCACAGGCTCAGTCCCTGCCCTGTCACTGCATGCGCTTCAGGCTTGATCATCCTTAAGCACACTATGTGGATATTTTATTTAGTTTTTTCTAGTATTTAAGTATTTTTTATAAGTATTATATAAGTATTGAATCGATTGTAAAATTCGATTTTATAATGTCTAAAGACATTGACGTTTCCGTTTTCAACGCCAAATATAGGCCAATCCACAAACAACTAACAGGCATTAGGACGAATGTAAAGAGGGCGCTTGTAGGCGCAAGCCAGCAATATTTCTGATGATTTATCGGAGTGAAGTTTTGTGCACAATGACAAACAGGAGTGCAACATTCTGGAAAAACAATAAGCAGAGTGGACTGCCATTACATCAGTGACAAACATTACTGCAGGCTTCAATGTAGCCGTGTCTGTGTTTACGATTAGAAATGTCAAACAATTTTCACGTAGAACTCGATTGCACAGTTTGCATAGCCTACCGCTTTGTTCTTCTCCATAGTTTGATATACCAAAAATCCGAAGTACTTCAACATCGAACTCCTCAAGTTATTAGGGCCCATCACTCGTCTCTCTCATGTCGCACAGACTGATCACGTTGTGCTCCATTTTTTGGCAAAACACGAGCAGCACAGCAGCTGATTGAAACAGCTGTTTCCTGTGCGTAAAATTGGTGGGAATTTTCTTTTTAGCTTTTCGCCAATGCTTACTGCACTTCTCGAATTCTTTTATATTCTTATATTCTTGTTTGTGAATTTTGTTACATCTATCCTTTTTATTTGTTTAATTCGTTTACAATTAATAGTGTACATATTTTTTTTAAATCGATTCCCTATTTTAGTTTTCGAAACTTGTGTTGTTTGGTCCAATCGATTGTGCAGTTTTTTATATTTATATACTTATATTACTTTTTCTGCTGTAAGTGCATGTTGTGTGTGATGTCTGTATGCTACTGAGACCTTGAATTTCCCCTTGGGGATCAATAAAGTATCTATCTATCTATCCATCCATCTTCACTGGCCTATCGAATACAGGTTAGAACAGCACACAAATAAAACAAAATAAAAGCCTTGGTGGTAACCAGCAGCCTATATATGGTAAGATTTTAAGATGCTTGTTGTTCAGACCTGCATCACTGTGTCCAGAGCTTGTCCACATGCTCTGTTAGGCTACTACCTTGTACTGAAATAAAGACAAATTGCTACTTCAATCACAAAAGGCACTGCTTTTTTTCCCTCTACTGACTAAAAAGGCAAAAACGTGGAAAATGACACCAGAGGAATATTCTCATCAGGTCTTGCGGCGCCCACATCAGTCAAAACTGAATCCCTGATCTCTACACAAGAGTGCTGGTCCTGCTGAAATGGATCCCATCCCATGAGCTCACCAGTAACCCAAAGTCTATGGGACGGATCACAGCACAGCAGCAGCCACACTGAGCCCCAGCCCACTGCAGACACTGAGCTGAGAGTGTCACCTTACACACACCCACAAGCACGAGCACGCACGCGCACACACACACACACACACACACACACAGTGATGTATGCTCTATAGCCAGCCACATCCTGCTGCGAGATAAGATTCCAGAATTCAGCCCAGCCAGCGAGTCCAAAACACTGGAATTTATAAGGGCCGCTTGATTAGCTTGCCATGGTACGCCGACAGCGCACTTTGTCTCTGACAATTAATGCCCTAAGAATAATGCTGGGTATCAGAGAGAGAGAGAGAGAGAGAGAGAGAGAGAGAGAGAGAGAGAGAGAGAGAGAGAGAGAGAGAGAGAGAGAGAGAGAGAGAGAGAGAGAGAGAGAGAGAGAGAGATGAGAACTATGAGGCTGCTGCTGGAGAGCCAAGCAGCTAGGCTAGGTTAGCTAGCTAGACTAGGAAGGGTTCTGCGGTGCTGAGGTGGCAGATTCACGGTCATCCAGTGACAGCAGGAGGAACCTCTGAGGAATTGTGAGGAATTCCATTAGAACTATCCGGGGGAACGGAAGTTAGAACCCTTAAAGGAGCCGAGACCAGAGATCCTGGCCAGTACTGCTCCATTCAGAGTCAGAACCCGTTTAGCTAAGTCAGGGAGCTATCGTATCATAGCAACAACATATGTACACAATCAATTTCTACCTTGCGTGTTTTTTAACACTCACTACTTTGGAATAGAACTACTTGCATTCTGGAGGTGAAAAAACCATGTCAGTGTGAATGTCCATTAATACGGCAAGGCAAGGTTATACAGTAGTGCATTTCATACACAGAGGCAGTTCAATGTGCTTTCATAAACACAAGCAACGTATAGTAAATGTGTAAATACTTACCTATAGCATTCACTATGATAGTAATACTAAAGATGTATCAAAGGTAAATAGAATGATAGACAAGTAACACTCATAAGTAAAAGACTCAATGTCTAATGGGAAGTAAGATGCTTTCTGTTCACTGATCAAATGCACTAAGAGTAGTATGGTCTACATTTGAAATTAGGAACAGTAGGGGACATTTTGATTGGCTGCCTGCAACTACATTCAAGTGTAAGTGCTTGACTTCGCACACTTCGTGTGTGTGTGTGTGTGTGTGTGTGTGTGTGTGACTACGTGGGTCCGTAGACGTGGCAGTGCATTTGTGCTGCTTACTGTATGGGGCCCCCCCACACACATACACACACACACACACACACACTATGTATTTAGCAGCGACGCAGCGCCAACACTGGTGCAACACTGTTAGCCATAAGCTTAGCTATTAGCGCCGTCTTTGCACATTGCGCCTGGCACAACACTGTTAGCTATTAGCGCTGTCTTTGCACATCAAGCATTTTGTTTGTTTGTTTTAAATCTGGCATAGTGTACCTTTAAAAACTATGCTTTTTCACTTTCTCTCACAGACAGACACACACAAGCAAGCACATAAACATTTCTGAGAAATTGGGGGTGGCAGAAGTTAGAGGCGCACACACACACACACACACACACACACACACAACGCAAAGATTACTTCATTTTCGATAAATTTCGATACATTTTCTGTACCGTGCGCATTGCAGTCTATGGTGTATTCACATTCTGAATGTCAACATATTTTACCAAACCGATGCGGTCATGCTGCCCGAGAAGCCCGTCGATCCCCTACCAGTTTAGGTGTGTGGTGTTTTAGGTGTTGAGGCGGGAGCTAAGTCGTGATGGCTAAAGAGCAGGTAAAAGCAAGGTAGGCTACAGAGGGATGAGGCGGGAGCTAAGTCGTGATGGCTAAAGAGCAGGTAAAAGCAAGGTAGGCTACAGAGGGATGAGGCGGGAGCTAAGTCGTGATGGCTGAAGAGCAGGTAAAAGCAAGGTAGGCTACAGAGGGATGAGGTGGGAGCTAAGTCGTGATGGCTAAAGAGCAGGTAAAAGCAAGGTAGGCTACAGAGGGATGAGGCGGGAGCTAAGTCGTGATGGCTAAAGAGCAGGTAAAAGCAAGGTAGGCTACAGAGGGATGAGGCGGGAGCTAAGTCGTGATGGCTAAAGAGCAGGTAAAAGCAAGGTAGGCTACAGAGGGATTGGGGACTAAAAGGAAAAGCACGTCTGTTACATGGAAATATTTTGGTTTTATTAAGGAGGACGTGTTACAAACACAGCGCCAAATGTGTCCTTCTCCACGTGTTAAAATAAACAATTTCTTTCGTTATTGTTATAGGATCAGAAGATATCTGTCTTTCACTGTAAAGCTTGTATTTCATGATTTGCATTTAGCAAAAGCCCCAGACAACAGCAGAGAGGTAATCAGGATTTGTTATTTGTAAAAGTTGTTTAGCCTACTTCGTTGGACTGTGCGATCGCAGCCCCTTACTTTCACTTTCCGCTGCCCTTGTAGTCTAGCCTAATAATGTGGGATGCGCAGCGTATGAGGTTACAGACTGGGCTACTTAAGATTTTAGATGAGTGACCGCCGCAATATAGCTTAAGTAGCTTTTTTGCTAGGCCCAGCAAAGGCTGGCAATGTGGAATATTCCGCTGGTTGGTGCACAAGTGTTCAGATTGGCTGTCTAGCCGTCTTTTAGGAGGATTTTCTTGGAGCAGATCTTCCACACAACTTCGATAGCCTAGTCAGTAGGTCTCTTAAACGTCCCACATACTCAACGCACCCGACCAGTAGCGTGACAATATGACGTCACAGAAGCGCCGTAACCATTTATACTCGCGCGTGGTGGTCGCGACACTTAGTTGCAATATTCTCCTGAACAGAGGTGTTGCTGTTGTGAAAAGACTAACACTAACTACTTTACACAGCAGAAGAAGCTGCAGTAAGAAACACTAGTAGTTAACTATAGAATCTTTGCTAGTAGCAGAGACGGTTGTTAAAGTCAGAGAATGTCTAATAAGGGGAGAACCGCCACTTTCGGGAAACTTCTGGTTTCTGAACTGGTTGCAGTTCCTGTTTTGGTTCCACATGAGGGCGCTCACGAATTAGTGCAGAATTAATGGAGGTCTATGGAGCTGTACCCCTCAAATCCACTTTTCTCGGGATATAATTTTTTGCCCAGAAATTTGAATGTTGCATGCGAAAGAGGGGACAGAGAAAATACACACCGCTGAGTATTATATTTTTTGAGTCACTTATTTGTTCTAAAAAGCCTTTCAAATGCGTCAATGACGTCAATCATTAGCAGAAAGCAAGTGTGTTGTGGGCAACAACCCAACCTGTAAGAAATCAAAAGGACGTAAGTACTCGTTAATTCAACTTTTGACCTATAATCCATAGTGAGCTTGCAGAAACCACAATCAAATCTTCGATTTTTCAACGACAACCAGGTGAAAGAGACACATTTAGCCGTCTAGCTCCATAGACCCCCATTGTTTTTGCACTTATTCGTGATCGCCCCTAGCGGAACTGCAACAGATTGCAGGTACAATGGAGTTAATAGGGAGTGATCCGGCACTCCGTAAACGGGCTCTGATAAAGTTAACTATAGAATCTTTGCTAGTAGCTAGTCTCTGTGATGGTACTTCAGACTTTGGTTGCTACTATTCACAACTACCACTATCATTATCATCTAGTTTCCAAGGTGTGTGCACAGGTAGATAGATAGATAGATAGATAGATATATAGATAGATAGATACTTTAGTCATCCCGAGGGAAATTTTAATAATTTAAACAGTTTAGTTAGCTGGTTAGTTTGTGTAATTTCCTGAAGTGGAAAGAGATTTTGTTCAGGTCTTAATAGATATCCTTTGTTTGAAAATAAATCGTTTCTATTCTTTCCTCTTAATTCCATGTGTTGCAACTCTCACTGGTAACTTTGTTAACTTATCCAGCAAACTATTAAAAAAACTGTAACAAAACACTGCAACTCTCGCTTGCCCTCGAACTAGTCCATCTTCCCGTGATTATCTGCCAACTCTCGTCTGAAAAAAAAAATGAGTGGTCGCGCAACCTCGTGCTACCTGGCTTAAATCCTAGCGGCGCCAGCAAGCCCTTAGCTGTCCACTTTCAACAGGCCATATATAGCCTAGGCTACATAATATTTTATATTTTTATGTAGAAAATTATACATTTATTTCTGTAATTTTACACAGGTTTCCCGTTTACCAACAAAAGTAGATGCGCATGCAGCCATGGGGCAGAAGACGCTTGGTGACCGTCCACAACGTTATAAACTTAACCTATTAATAGTCTGCTGCTGTAAGCTACAATCGGAATTTTTTGTATACCCCTATTGTCTCAATTATAATAACATCTCATTTCAGGCTATATTTCAGAGTTTGCCGTTCATTTGCTTTATTAATATATCATCGTATTTTGTCATTTTTGGCGAAGATGCATTCCGTTAGGGATATTGAACATATTGAACATTCTCTAACCATCGTGATTTCGAATTGGTGCAGTTTTCAGCATAAAAACTAATTTTATTCTATTCAAGGAGAGCACTGCTCTATGCTGTTCTATGGTGTTTTCTGCCTCTTAGTTGCACATGCATGTTCTCATGATGTTGCATAGAAATCCATGTATACATTTACCCCCCCCCCCTCCTATAGTCTATGCTAGCAGCAAGTAGAATGGAGTTTTTTTTTTTTTTATTAAATATCGCAAGTTATATCGTTATCGCAGTACTCAATAATGTTATTGCATATCCCATTTTTTCCTAATATCGTGCAGCCCTACTGCATACTAAGTTAAATGTGCACATATAGATCAGCCATCAGTCTGAGAAAGTGGGGAGAACACTATTGATTTTACACACTCACACACACACACACAAACTATTGATTTGGTGCACACTTCGCACACATATACAGACGGGTCCAACAATATTTGTATGAGACATGAGTGTTCTGATGTGGAAGGCGCGGGCGCGCACACACACACACCTAAGTGTGTAGACTTTGTTGTGAGGCTCCCTGGGGGCTGTGTGTGAGTGAACAGGGGGAAGGCCATGATGAGAAGCACTGCAAGACACACACACACACACACACACTTATACACATTCATACGTACACACAAACACACACTTATACACATTTATACACACACACACACACTTATACACACACAAACACACACTTATACACATTCACATTCATACACACACAAACACACACTTATACACACACACAGACACTTCAGCACATACAACCATGTGTGTGTGCGCATTACTACAAAACACTAACATATCAAAGGCCAGTACCCAACAAGAACATTCCTCACCAGAAGCTATTCTAAATCACTGTAAAAAAAAAACAATGTACGATACAGAAGATGTGTGTGTGTGTGTGTGTGTGTGTGTGTGTGTGTGTGTGTGTGTGTGTGTGTGTGTGTGTGTGTATGTATGTCTCTCTAGTGGTGCCCCTCCTGCCTGAGCAAAACAGGAGCAGGAGGATGCTGTGCTACTAATATTATCTCACACACACAGGGCAGAAGCAGGAGTAAACCAGACTTATCATCCAAAACATTGATCAGTTACTGATCAGTTAGTGATTCGTTACTCATTACTCTCTGTGTTGATTTAGTCCTCTCTTTTGTCTGTTCACTTCAAGCTTACAAATACGGACAACACAGACCAAGGTATGAAACAAACGTATCCATTTACGTATGGAAAGGAAGTCAAATTCTCTGACTTTTACTGACTAAAGAAGCTGAATCTCCATGGCCTTTAATGAACAGAAGAAACAGGCTATATTTGTTCTCAGTAGGGATGGGTATCGAGGACCGGGATTATATTATTACCGGCCTGTGATTGGTCAGTACAGTAATATTGTTACGCTTTTGGGCAAACGGTGCTGCTATCAGTATTTATATTTGTTTATCGAACACTCTGCTGTCCCGATCCAGAGCGCATAGGACTCTGCTACTACACATGGTTTGTGGCACGGTCTGTTGAGTGTGATGAAAATGTTTGCATGCCTCTGATTGGTCTGTTCAGTGTGAGGAAAATGTTTGCATGCCTCTGATTGGTCTGTTCAGTGATGAAAGCGTTTGCATGCCTGCGATTGGTCTGTTCAGTGTGATGAAAATGTTTGCATGCCTCTGATTGGCTGAATCTGATTTTGAATGCATTTAGGGTCAAGAAAACGTTCCTCTGGCAGCAACAGATAGCTTGGCTTGTAGCGTGGGCTAATAATCAACATCCCACTCCGCATAGTCGTCTACACACATGCCAAAAGTTGACATGTGAACACATCATGTGCCAATCATGTGGTATGTTGTGAATACATTGTGCCAATCATGTTGTGAAGCCTTGTGCACACGCAGTTCTGGCCGAAACAGATGCCTGATAAGTGCCCAAAATGGGTTGCGATAAGGCCACCGAGTGGAGGGACTTGCCTAAAAGGACTTTACTTATAGCCTAATTTGCATCAAAACATAGGCTACTGATAAAACATTGGTTTATGTGGTCCACTGAAACTTGTATCACGCTCTAAGGTCCATCTCCAGTAAGGATTAACGTGTGGAATTTCTCGCATTATGATGGCTAGTGTTGCGGGACTTGAATAAATGATGCGCTATACCCACAATCCCACGCTGAAGCGGAAGGCCCTGCAACCGCCCGGCATCTGCTCTGTGGCAGCAGCTCACCTGACCTGAACGACCAATCAGAGGGAGGGAGCGCTCACCTGATCACCGTGGAGATGGGCATGGTGGGCCCCTTGTCTTTCAGCTCCTGCACGTTGACCACCTGGGGCACCGTCTTCAGAGTTGATTCGGTCAGAGAAGTCCCCACTACAGCAGAGAGCAGAGCACACACACACATATACACACACGCACACACACGAAACACAGAGACATATATGACGCATGCCAAACAGAGGCAAGCATTATATTACAATGCTGCAAGCACATCACAAGGTGCTTGTGGCTAAACAGTAAAACATAAAGTAGAGCAGACTTCAGGTCAAGGGTTTGGACTTACAGGGACTTACAGTGCAGGCTTGTGCAAAATTCCAGAATTGAATTAAATTCCAATTCAATTCTTGAATTTCACTTGCATTTCAATTGAGGTAGCAAACAGGAAGCAGAATTGCAATTCGAATTGTGCACAAGCATGTTACAGTGGACTTACAGTGGACACATACTGGCAAAATGCCCCACACAAAGTGCAGTGGCCTAACATATCACTACATTCTAAAACAGTCCACTTTTGTGAACATGAGTACGTCATCAAACACGTAATCAAGAGTTTATGAATGAATATGCAGTACTTCTCTACTGAAAACATGCTATAAATACACCTCAGTTGAACTAGTACACAGACACACTCATGGACACACACCCAAATGCAGAGATGCTGAATATCACACAAATGTGTGAAATAACTTGTTTACAATCTGGGCGTAGCCATTAGATGGCTGAGAGGGAGAAACAAGATGTGAATGTCCATCTGCAGCGTAAGCTGATCCTGCACTGAATACCCAAACCAGTGCCCATGTAGTACCAGTGCCCATGTGGGTGAATGATCTTTAGTACCAGTGCCCATGTGGGTGAAATGATCTTTAGTACTGAACAGGCTGAGCAGCTGACTGAAGCATTTCACTTGTTCTAACATCTACAACCATCACTTAAAACTGACTTCATGTTCATGTCAGTAAGTCGTATACAAATGGAGAAAAGCCTGCTGTTCCATAAGCCTCCCCAACATCTTCAATTATAAAAAATTAATTAATTTTAAAGTGAATAAATTACACCTTGACCTTTTAAAACAATGGGAATACAGAAAAAAAAACTTTTCCAATGTCAACATTTGACAGCAGTTACACAGTATCCCTGTCTTAGGTGTACTGTCTCCACCTTGTGGTTAGCTTAGCATACGACACCTACTTCAACTCAGATTGCCACGATCTAACAGCAGAGGGACTCTGGTGTGCTGTGACGCAAAGTGAGGTGTGCCGTGGGATTTTGAGGAACCCAATGCGTTTTTGTACGGGCTCATGAAATAGGCTATTAAATGAATAAATGGCAGCATTTTCTACATAAAAACAATTCTACATTAAAAAGCTCAGTCAACCTCATGATATGCATATCACAGTGTTCTCAGCTCATGAACATTGTACAGAAAAAATACGGGTGTAAAAAAATGTCATAAATAATGTGTGTGACATCATTTATAATCAGTAACACAGTGCCTTGGTGTTTTGGTTTTGACCTTTGGAGTGGCCCAACAAGATTGAGAACCTCTGTCTTATAGCAAACACCCAAAAGAATAAAATTGTAGGGATGAGTGTTTTAAAAACTGAGACTGCTTGAATCCTGAATGGTCATGTGTCTCTACGATTGATATCTAAATGACAATTTCTTCTACTGATATTCAAGCTTTTAACTTCTAATAGCATTAACTCATACAGTACACAGGTACACAGCCCTGCCCCCAATACATACCAGGCTTCTGATTGGCCATCTGTCTGCGGAGGGCGGCGTTGGCGGCAGCCTGTTGGGCGGGAGGGGGGCGTGGCCTTCTCGGTAGGCGGAGCTCCGTGTTTTACAGTCTTAGTGGCCAGGGCTGTGCTCTCGGCCCCGCCCAGATTGATATTATTGGTCGGTACTGATGACACAGAGGAGGAAGAGGAGGAGTTAGTGTTAATTAAAAGATATCTCAAAACGTTTCACAGCGCTAATGCTATGGATTCATACCGCTAATGCTATTTTTCATAGATTCACACTGCTTACTGTACGCCAGTGGTTCTCAAACTTTTTCTTTTATTCCCCACTTTGATCAAGGGGGTATTCTCTAGCCTGACCTGTCCCTCTAGCCTCACCTGTCCCTCTAGCCTCACCTGTCCCTCTAGCCTCACCTGTCCCTCTAGCCCCACCTGTCCCTCTAGCCCCACCTGTCCCTCATCGCTCTAAGAAAGTGGTAGGTCAAGCTTAAAATTGTCAAATTTATTGAAATAATGACAAGTTCTAAATATATCCTCTTCAACAGAGTTAAAATCAGCTGGTGCTGCAGATATAATAATAAATAAATACATAACACACATATTTCTGTTTTCCAGCAACATATTAGGAAGCATAGGCCATTTTACAGCATTGTACAATATACCAACATGCTGCATTAAATGGATCCATAATCCAGTCATACTGAGCACTGCTGGTTGGGAAATATTTTTGAAATAAACTTTGCAGGGATGTGATTTAGGCCTACTGTTTAATACATGGGATCACAAGAGTGCCTCCCAATCAGACGTTTCAGCCGATTTCGCCAGAAATCTCAAAGGCATAATACTGTCGCGATCGAGGCCTCGTCCCATACTCAAGTTTTTTTTTTTTTTTTTTTTTTTTTGGTGAATGCAGTAATCTTATTTGCTAGGTGAGGTAGGTGCTTGTCTTTGCCTTGTAACTGGACATTTAACTTAAATGTATCGCTAAGATATATCAAATATATCGCTAAGATAGGCCAGCTTCGTCAAGAAATGTTCATTAGTGAACGTGCTTGCAGATTCAAACATGGGCTCTTCCTCCAAGAAGAGGCTTAACTCTGAGCTCAAACACGCCAACAACATCACTTTACCTCGCAAAAGCCACCTTGCCTCGCTGTGAAACAGTACAGCCTTTTGGTCAGCTACCATCTCTTCACAAAGTCGCGGAGAAGACGCGCTTTTAAGGGCCGGGTTTTGATGAAATTCACCACTCTCACTAGCTTAGAAATCTAAACACACCCTAGCGGCGGCAAATTAATTTGCTCAGCCTGTACGCCTAGTATCAAACTATAGGGATTTCTATTGGCTGACGCCGTGGGACGCCATCCAATCACAGCTCTATTTTGTTAGAGTCTTAAGGCGGGCTTAAGAGGATAACGACAGTCCTGCGACAGTGAACAACAAGGAAGGTGGCTATGGCTTAACTAAGAGCGGTTGTTTGAATCGGCGTTGGTGTCAACTTTGGAGGAGTTGGGACTTTTTTTTTTTTTTTTTTTGAAAGTTGAGCAACACAATGCACTCAAGTCATTCCTTTCAAGAAGGATGTATTTGCCGCTTTCCCAACGGATAATGGATATGGTCGTAAGCGCTGGCCTATTGCATGCCTAGGCAGTTTGAAAGACAATTCTCTGCCGGCCCCTTGGATTAAGCGAGGTGAATGGTTCGATTCCAGACTATACATTTCAATGATATAGGATGGCCCGCCAGGCTACACCCTCACAACAACGTTCAAAATCTCATGTAGGTCGGGAATAACTAAGCTGCCTTGACACGAGCGCTTCCGTGAATAACACAGTGCGTCCATTGCGCATCGGGTGCTACCTGGGCCCAGGCTACAGATAAAAAATAAAAAAAAAAAAAAAAAATCCTTTTTCACGTCAGTTCGCGCCCCACTTGGCATGTCTCCGCGACCCAGTTTGAGAAACGCTGCTGTATGCTATGGTTTCACACCGCTATGGATTCACAGTGCTAATGCTATGGTTTCACACCGTTATGGATTCACAGTGCTAATGCTATGGTTTCACACCGCTATGGATTCACACTGCAATGGATTCACAGTGCTAATGCTATGGCTTCACACCGCTAATGCTATGGTTTCTGGGTTAAATGACATGTCTGTTTGAAAGATGCCCGCCCAGATTAATCTTATCGACTATAGATATATAGGATGTAGGATGTTAGTGGCCAAGGGCAAAAAGCATGGCTGTGGCTAACGCAATAGATACACAAAGCACTAGACACCTGAACTACACTGAGACATGGCCCCCTAGAGAGGTCTGTGTTGTGTATGGGTCCTAAGGTAGAACCAGTTAAGTGTGTATGTGTTTCTGGGTGAACATTTGTAAGTTTTGAGTGTTTAGCATGTGTTTGGGTATGCAGTAACCAATGAGTGAGTGCAAATAAAGTAAACAGCCATATAGTGTGTGTGTGTGTGTTTATTGTGTGTGTGTGTGTGTGTGTGTGTGTTTATGTGTGTGTGTGTGTGTTTATGTGTGTGTGTGTGTTTATGTGTGTGTGTGTGTTTATGTGTGTGTGCGCATGCGTGCGCGCATCCTCTAGCGTACTCGGGCTGATGGCGGCACCCAGTCCCAGGGCCGGGCTGGTCTTGCTGAAGGGCGTGGACTGCAGGCTGAAGCCGGGCTGGATGGAGGGCGTCCTGACCACAGCGGGGTGGCGGGGCATAGCAGGGGGGGCCACGGGCAGCGGAGCGACCACCTCCTCCTCCTCCTCCTCTTCCTCCTCCACATGCAGCGCCCCCGGCTCCTCCACCTCCAGAGCCTGCGACAGCGAGGACGTGGAGCTGACGTCGTCCAGATCCTCGTAGTACTTGGGGGAGAGGAAGGCTGAGCGGGACAGGCTGGCTGCACAGGAGACACACACACACACAAGAGAACATGAAGAGGAGGAGCGCCACCCAGCCCCATGTGTGTGTGTGTGTGTGTGTGTGTGTGTGTGTGTGTGTGTGTGTACCTGGAGCTGTAGACCTGACGTGCGGGGTCTGGGGCTATAACTCATGTCTGTGGCCCATACCCAGCCCAGTGTGTGTGTGTGTGTGTGTGTGTGTGTGTGTGTGTGTGTGTGTGTGTGTGTACCTGGAGCTGTAGACCTGACCTGGAGCTGTATAACCTGACCCAGCCCACAGTGTGTGTGTGTGTACCTGGAGCTGTAGACCTGACGTGCGGGGTCTGGCGTTTCGAGAGGAAATTCCTGAGCTGGGACTGCTTAGCTGGAGTCATTATGCCTGAGATAATGAAGGGATATGAGTCATAGCACAGACACGCAGGACATATGAGTCACAGACACACAGGACATAGGAGTCACAGAAACACAGGACATATGAGTCACAGAAACACAGGACATATGAGTCACAGACACAAAGGACATAAGGAGGCACTGGCCCTGTTAACATTTGTTTTTAGAATTTCTTTTTAGCGTCTTGTGTGATCCAATCACAAGTGAATTGACATGACAGGTATCCAAGGTGTCCAGCCAGTTAGAGACGTTACTGACCTCTTGTGTTTAGATTCCGCTAATGCTAATGCTAACGTCACATTCATTAGAACTCCCAGAGAGTAAGAAGTCTTCCAACATTAACGGCCCGGGTGTGTGAGTGAACAGATGCACACCTG
Source organism: Alosa alosa (assembly GCF_017589495.1). Taxonomy (NCBI): domain Eukaryota; kingdom Metazoa; phylum Chordata; class Actinopteri; order Clupeiformes; family Clupeidae; genus Alosa; species Alosa alosa. Next base: position 2,824,620 of record NC_063200.1, on the reverse strand, counting down.
GAGATTTGGAGGTGGTCTTGGGGGACGTCTCCAGACTGGCTTTGAGTAGCGCGTCCCTCAGCCCCTCCAGCTCTTTGTCAAGACTGAAACAGGAGATCAACAGGAGTGAGGGACACAAGAAAGCAACACCTCCTTTCACAGAGTCTCCAGTATAGTTCGGACAACTGCGTCACGTTTGGGTAGCAACGGCCATTTTACCAGTACGCTAAAGGTCAGATACAGCGATCGCTAAGTAGTTAGCGTCCAGAGGAGATAAGAAAAAAATGGACCGAATAAGAGCAAATGTGAACTTCACAACGACGAGATGTACAAGAAGGCAACGCGGTGTTACTGTAATAAAATAAAGAGCTTTAAATGCTGTAGTGCGGTGTTACTGTAATAAAATAAAGAGCTTTAAATGCTGTAACGTGGTGTACTGTAATAAAATAAAGAGTGTTAAATGCTGTAACTGTAATAAAATAAAGAGCTTTTAATGCTGTAACTGTAATAAAATAAAGAGCGTTAAATGCTGTAACGTGGCGTTACTGTAATAAAATAAAGAGCATTAAATGCTGTAGATTGGCTTCTGTTCTGTGGGCTGTAACACTGAGTGAACTGAGTTTGCCTACTGATGTTACGAAGCTGTAACTTATTACAGCCCATACAGACACTTGTATTGAGTTGCTTTACATCCACTGGGTGACACAGACCTAGTTAAATACAGGGATGTAGTGGTAAAATAAGAGGTGGGTAAAATATGAATTCTGTGAGGTGGACTGTACCGTGCGGTATCGGATTTTTCAGAACATGTTTGATGATGGTGGAGGTTATTGTCCAATTTTTAATCAGTGGTATTAAATGGTTCCTAGAGTGTACATATTGTGAATGTGGATAATACACTGTGGTTTTTGAATGTTAAAGTTGCAATTGGTGAATAAACTCTTTTCAGAGGTGGATAAACTCTAATAAGAGGTGAAATAACTGGAAAGGTGGATAAACTACGTTTACTTGCATTTAGCCTCCAATACATCCCTGATCCAGATCCTTTCCATGTTGGTCAACATTTGCGATTACGTGTTGAACCTGTCAGTTCCATTTTGTCATAAGTCGTGCCTACCCCATTGGTCTATTTTGTCATAAGTCGTGCCTACCCCATTGGTCCATTTTGTCCTAAGTCGTGCCTACCCCATTGGATTTCTATCTGTACAGTAGCTGTCGTTACCGTGATTCCCACAATTCTTAGCGATTTTACAACACAATCCCGAGCTCTATAGACAGAAGACGATAACGTCTCCATCAGAGAGAAGTGAGAAGCAAAACGAACAGTCATCATTATAATGCTCTTCAAAAGGCACCATCACTCTCTGTGACGTGCATGAGTCACCGATTCGACCCAAAGCGTGAAAGTAATTGTGGTGATAATTACTTAATATTAATCTTAGACTGGCAAACTTCAGGAAAAAGGAAAACTCAGGAAGACCATAGACCATTTTTGTTGTACCCTTTATTCTGTTACATTCCTGAGCAGTCTAAGATTAATATTAAGTAATTATCAACAAAAATGGTCAATATGGTCTATGTCAAACCAGGCCCATTTATCCCAGGTGGCAGTCTTGCCAGGCCTTTGGGCTCAGGTCAAACAGTGCATAGAAAGACGCTATATCTCCATTTCTAGAAAAAAACAGGGATTTTGATGAAAACTAGGCACTGGTTAGCTTGGGATTTCTCAGGAACAGAGGCATGTAGAAATAAACGGTTTGTACCCACTGAGAGCTTAAAGTCTCACCTTTCAAACGAGCCATAGTATGTGTCCATAGCTATAACATAGAATACTGTACGCTGTGGCTCTACAAAAATAGTCAACAATGATCTAGATTGCCAAAGCTTCCGAAAACAGTGCGTCATGTTAAAATTGCGTGCGGTGTTAAAAAGGCACCATCATTATTAAAGGTGCTCTAAGCGATGCCACACGTTTTTTAGGCTAAAACATTGTTACTATATATGTATACTATATATGTCACTGCAAACATCACCTAACCAACCGCTAGCTGTCCGTGTCCTGAATACACTGTAAAAAAACAAAAAACGGCAACAAAACCGGGGCAAACCTAGCCCATAAAACATAACAAACTGTTTCAGCAAATCCCAGACGAGATGCGCGTTTAGGAGCGTTTAAATTGCACGGGAGCAGCACGGGAGGGAGGGGGAGGAAGAAGCGAGCTAGCTCTCAGTTTTGTTTGAAAGTCAACAGAAGTGACGTTACCCAGCATTGCTTAAAGCTCCTTTAAGACTCTAGTACACTTCATTATAATGCTCTTAAAAAGGCAGCATCACTCTCTAGTACACTTAGGGTTACAAAATTCCAGGAATGTTGGAAACTTTTCCATGGGAATTAACGGGAATATACGGAAATTAACGGGAATAAACAGGAATTAATGGGAATAAACTGGGAACTTTTAATATGGCAAGTTAGTCTATAACAGGGAACTTAAATGTAGTGGACAAAACCCCATCTTGCAGCATAATATTAGTTAAAACAACCTGATTTAATGCAATTTCAGTCAAACTTCTACCCTGCACATATGTCAATCACATGCCCACAGCAATTGGCATAGGCTACTAGACATAAAGGAAACCTATGGTGCGTTCATGTGCATGGGGAAAATAAATTCCCAGTGAAAATGTCATCTCATGTGTTCCCACAAATTGGTGTGAAACTGAGGGAAGTTTGCAAACAGAGTTGCCCAGTTATGGGCTTGTCGTCACTTTTGTCCTCATTTAAATGGGTGTACGTCATTTTGCATAAACTGTAATGGGACGATTAATCTGTCTAATTAAGCTTGACAACTTATATATAACTTACATAATCTATAAGGTTTGGTTGGGGTGGTATGTTGTGTCATTGTATTTTTTTTGTTTTACCATTTTCTGGGATTCTAACTGAACAAACTGATAGTCAGTCAATGTTCCAACCAATTGGATTTTGTTGTTGAGTGGCAAGGTGTTGAGTGGCATGGTGTATTGAAAGTTTCCAATTTGGAATATTTCCAAAATTCCCCAGCTTAACTTCCCATGGAAAGTTTCCGGTAAGTTTCTGCCCCTTTGCAACTCTAAGTACACTTCATTATAATGCTCTTAAAAAGGCACCATCACTCTCTAGTACACTTCATTATAATATGGTTTGACTGCGGCGCGCTGCTGTACCTCTGTCCAGAGGGGGCGGTAGAGGGCAGGCTGGGGGTGGTCCAGGCGGCCGTCTTGCTGTAGAGGCGCAGGCTGTGCAGGTCACGCAGCAGCTGGTCCAGCTTCAGCTTCTGCTGCGTGATGATCTCAAGGTTGTTGGCCAGCGCGTTGAACAGCATGTGCCGCTCAGGGATGACCATGTGCCTGGACACGCAGAGAGGAGAGGGAGAGATCAGGGTTAACGTGCGCACACACACACACACACACAGGGATGACCATGTGCCTGTACACGCAGAGAGGAGAGGGTTAACGTACACACACACACAGGGATGACCATGTGTCTGACACTAAGAGAGGAGAGAGTTAACGCACACGCACACACGGATGACCAGGTGTCTGAACACGCAGAGAGGAGAGGGAGAGATCAGGGTTAACATGTACACACACGGATGACCAGGTGTCTGGACACGCAGAGAGGAGAGGGAGACGAGGGTTCAATCTCTCACACACACACACACACACAGGAATGACCATATGTCTGGACACACAGAGAGGAGAGGGAGACAAGGAGACAAGGGTCAGGGGTTACACAACACACACACTCACGCACCTTTGCACACGCACACACACACACACACACACCCCCTCTGGTCTCTCTTACTTCTGCTTCTTCCTGTTCTCCAGATGTTTCTCCCACTCCACATCCAGCACGGCGTTCACATCCTCCACCGCAAACTTCACATACTGGTACAGCCGCCGGATCTCCTGTTAACACACACACACCCTTCTCACACTGTTTCTCAAAAATAAACACACACACAACCTAACATATACAACAAGCTCCACTTTGTCCACATGTGGTACTTCACATAATGTGAGGGTACACAACACATTAACATCTCTCACACACACATAAGATGCCACATTTTTCATTTGAAGAACCATGCCATGCCTCTAGATTCAGTAGTCATGCAGCCAGACCCATATTTTCATGCACACCTAGACATAGGCAATCACACACACACACAATCATTCTGTACTTGAGCTGTTCCTCTCAACCTGCAGCCACAGCCCACACACACACACACACACACACACACACACACACTCCCCCTCTCGGACCTTGAGCTGGTCCTCTCTGCGTGGGTCGAGGGGTTTCTTGTAGAGAAGCTGGAGGTAGCTGGGGTCGTTGTTGAGCTCACAGTGAGCCTTGGCATCCTCGGCCCCCGCAAAGCCCTCCAGCAACGTCGTCTTTAGCGTGCTGATATCTCCGTGGAGAGACTGGAGGGACACACACACACACACACACACACACACACACAACAGATCAGGTAAATATTTATATTGTTAAGAAATAACAGATTCATTCGATACTAAGCATTGAGAGATAAGTCTGTAGAAGACAGAAGTATGTTTATGTAGGAGTGTGTGAGTAGCGTGCATGAGTATCACAGCCCTGCACCAAATTTAAAAAGTTATAACTGCCTTCTTTAATGCAGCAGAGAGAATATGCTTTGGACACTAGTCCTAAACCTGTGTGCGCGCGTGTGTGTGTGTGTGTGGTACCTCTGTGGTCTCTTTAATCTCCAGGGTGAAGACGTGCAGGTCCTCGGACTCCTTGCGGAGTTCCCTCATCTCCTCGATGCTGCCCACCCTGAAGTCCGTCCTGCTGCTCCGAGCCTTCAGCTCATCCAGCTCCTTCTGAAAGTGGGCAATCTGCACACACACACACACACACACGCACATGCATGCATGCACACACACACACACACGCGAACATGCACACACAAACACACACATAAGACAGAGTGTGAAAAGAGTGAAAAGTCTTTGCGAATCAGCAATATCAAAACATAAACACTAAAGTAACTGATGTGGGTTCAGTCCTTCATATCCATGTGAAGCTGACGTGTTGTGATCCGAATAAGCTCACATTAGCTCTGATCACGGTCCATTTGGTTTCTTATCTCCTCTTAACTACTTAGTAATCGCTGTATAAAACCTATGGAGAGGGTGGTGACTCGCATGCTGTGAGCCAAAATCAACCCTATGGAGAGGGTGGTGTGTGTGGTGACTCACCTCCTCCAAGATGCCCGCCATGACTGGGTCTGAGTCTTTCAGCTGCTGTTTCTCCAGAGCCTTCACCGACACAGCAGCCTGAACACACACACAGAGGGGGAGGACAAGAGATTGAGGGATGGAGAGAGAGAGAGAGAGAGAGAGAGAGAGAGAGTAGGATTTGAGTTTTACACAGCATTGACTGGCAAATAACTTCACTGGAAAATAAACTTGCCTTCACTGATTCTACGCTCATAAGTCCAATTTTATCATTGTGCAGGTATCCAGTTGAGTGTGTTCAACTCTGTGTGTGTCTGTGTGCATGTATATGCACGTATGTGTATGTGAGTGTGCATGTATATGCACGTATGTGTATGTGTGTGTGCATGTATATGCACGTATGTGTATGTGTGAAAGAGAGATAGAGTACCTGTACAGGTGTGTGTGTGTGTGTGTGTGTGTGTGTGTGTGTTAGTGAATGGTTACCTGGGGTTTTGTGTGTGTGTGTGTGTGGGTGTGTGTGTGTGAGTCAATGATTACCTGTTCAGGTGTGCTGGTCTGGGGTTGAGGAGGTGCAGTCTGGACCACTTTGGGTGGCGCTGGAGTAGCCGTACTGGTCTGAACTGGCCGCACTGCTGCTACACACACACACACACACCACGACAGGTATGATCGATTAAAGGTAGTCAACAACTCCACATCCAATGTACTTCTGCTGATTTGCTAGCGATGGTGTATGTGTGTGTGTGTGTTACCTGGTGTGTGTGTGTGTGTGTGTGTGTGTGTGTGTTACCTGGTGTGTGTGTGTGTGTGTGTGTGTGTGTGTGTGTGCGTGTTACCTGGTGTGTGTGTGTGTGCGTGTGTGTGTGTGTGTCTGTGCATGTGTGTGTGTGCATGTGCGTGTGTGTTACCTGGTGTGTGTGTGTGTGTGTGTGTGTGTGTGTGTGTGTGTGTGTGTGCATGTGCGTGTGTGTGTGTGTGTGTGTGTGTGTGTGTGTGTCTGTGTGTGTGTGTGCGTGTGTGTGCGTGTGTGTGCGTGTGTGTTACCTGGTGTGTGTGTGTGTGTTACCTGGTGTGTGTGTGTGCGTGTGTGTGTGTGTGCGTGTGTGTCTGTGCATGTGTGTGTGTGTGTGTGCTACCTGGTTTGCTGGGGACTGATGGGGGTGCTCCAGGGGCGCTGGCCTCAGGGGCAGATCTGGGTTTGGGGGAGGAGAAGGAGAATGGAGCAGGGGTCTCCAGTGATGAAAACCTGCACACACACACACACACACACAGAAGTTTTAGGCATATTCTATCACGTCGCATCCGAGCTGTAAAATGCAGACGTTCAGAACATTGCAACATTGTACCATATGACGGAGGTGGCTTTTAGCTAGATGGATGACAGCAGGCTAAGTAAAATAGCGATGTTTCAAAACTAAAGTTCATCAGAATCTTGGGATACACCCGCTTGACAACGGGAGAGATAGAACTAACGACTGGCCTTTGGCCATAGCAACCATCCATTTAGAACTAGTAACGGCAGTTTGTCCTGCAAGTTGAGAAATTAGTTGATATGTGTTGGAAGAAATTAGTTCTACAAACAAGACAGTTTTAGCGATTAAAACTTTTAAATTGTAACAGGAAATGAACACAACGCAAGTGGCAACAGTGGAATAAGCGGGATAATGGACTCCACGGTGGTCTGTTCACAGAAATTAATGCACTACGAGGTTTAAACAGCCCTCCGCTTCGCGTCGGGGCCGTTTTACAACCTCGACTGTGCATTAATTTCTGTGAACAGACCACCGTGTCATCCATTATCCCTTACATAATGGCCATAATAATGTATGATATGACCTAATATGCTGAGGAGATAAATTCAAAAGTGCTTCGGGAAGAAGTTTTTTTTATCACATACAAGGTATTTCAGGCCACAGATATAACCTAGGGGACACAATGAAAATAAAGTATCACTCCCCTCAATGTCAACACTATTTCTTTGCAATGATTATGCAACTTTAGAGTTGATGAACTCCGGTGATATACAAATTATTTGCTGCAGACATTGCAGAGGACTTTATTTTAATCAACACTTTATTTTTATCAACACCATCAAGCAGTTTTTGAAAAGTAAATGTTCCAATCAATGATTGATGGCAATTATTTTAGGGTTTCAAAACTACTTTTAGTTAGCCATGTGGCCCCTCTTGGTATTAAACAAAGGCACCCTCCCCTCCCCCAATGAAATGCTAATGTACTGGATACAAGGGCAATCAGATCCACAAGACAAAGGATGTTACCTTGCTATACTGAATCCATATGTCATGAAATGTAAATATATTAATGTTTGGTATCATTGTAATAGTCTCAGTACAAGGATTGTAATGATTTGATTGTGAGAATGTTTGGAACATTCTATAAGTGATATTACTGATATAGAAGATCTCTCTCCTCATGCTATTCAGATAGGTGTGAGTAGGTGTGTCTGATGCCATCTGGAGAACCAACCATGTGGGATTGTTTTGGCGCCAATTCTTTCCTTATTTAACCCATACAAAAGTGACTAACTTGCATTGTAAGAACTAGAACGATGGAGAACTGAAGAAAAGATAGAGGTTGATCCAGCAGAGGCCATGGCTTCTGTGCCATGGCCTACATAGACCATACACCATTTTTACCCTCTCTGCTTGTAACAGAATAAACCTGATTCCTGAGTGTTCCTGAAGTTTGCCAGTCTAAGTTAATATTAAAGTAATCATTCACCACAATTACCTTCATGGAGGTTCCACCGAGATAATATACTTTTGTCGCTGATTCCGAGATGCCGCAGTTTTTTTCTCTCATCGCTCTGGTGACAGCTCCTAGGTAAGGAAGCTAGAATGTTAAGCTAACGCTAGTCTTGTTTTTTAAATTTTGTTTTGTTTTACATCTACACTCACGTATTAATAGACTGAATAGATGATGAAACCAGGATTCATGTCGTAATAACCTTTTTCAAGTGTGCAAACATAAAGCTCAAGAGGGAATGGTTAAGCCTCTTTTAAATGCATACCTGAGCTAACTAGCTAGCATGGTTAAGCCTCTTTTAAGCCTGAGCTAACTAGCTCAAGAGGCATGGTTAAGCCTCTGCGCCTGAGCTTAGCTCAAGAGAGCATGGTTAGGCCTCTTTTCAGTACGCCTGAGCTAACTAGCTCAAGAGAGCATGGTTAAGCCTCTTTTCAGTACGCCTGAGCTAACTAGCTCAAGAGAGCATGGTTAAGCCTCTTTTCAGTACGCCTGAGCTAACTAGCTCAAGAGAGCATGGTTAAGCCTCATGCATGAGCTAACTAGCTCAAGAGGCATGGTTAAGCCTCTTTTCAGTGTGCGCCTGAGCTAACTAGCTCAAGAGAGCATGGTTAAGCCTCTTTAACTAGCTCAAGAGAGCATGGTTAAGCCTCTTTTCAGTACGCCTGAGCTAACTAGCTCAAGAGAGCATGGTTAAGCCTCTTCTTTACGCCTGAGCTAACTAGCTCAAGAGAGCATGGTTAAGCCTCTTTTCAGTACGCCTGAGCTAACTAGCTCAAGAGAGCATGGTTAAGCCTCTTTTCAGTACGCCTGAGCTAACTAGCTGCCGCTAGGGGCGTCTAGATGTCTTTGTCTGTGAGCTAACATGAGCACATGATGAAAATGCCTTAAACTTCTTTTGTTTTTTTAAGCAGAAAAATCTTCCTGCAGCCCGTTTAAGTTGTCCTCCTGCTCCATGGAGCTGTGTGTGTCCGTGTGTGTCTACTAACAGTATGAATGAATGCGCGTGTGGGCCGGCCCTGTGTGTGTGATTTTTTTAAAATCTTTTATTTCTTTATACAATATGTGTTTTAAACCTGATTCCTGAGTGTTCCTGAAGTTTGCCAGTCTAAGTTAATATTAAGTAATTATACCTAGGGGTGGGCGATATGGACAAAAAATAATATCTCGATATTTTTTGTGATTTTGACGATAACAATAATTAGTCGATATCCTTTAAAAAATTGTTTTTGTTACTTTACAGCTCATTATTTATGAATAGCATCATTACAATAATAACCAATAACCTAACCTGTGACTTTTTAACCAAATCAACCAATGCATTGTCACTCTACACATTTCCAATTCTGCCCCACTTTGTGTGTGGCAATGACATGAATCTAGCCAGCTACATTAGAGAAGGCGAATAGGCCTAACAGTTTCCCAAAAGAAAGTCTGAAGCTGAAGTTCCTTTCAAACCTTTACATAGGATTCACTGTAAAACTAAGAGCAGACCAACAGAGTAGCCTACATCTAAGTTATTTCCTTCTATGTTTTGTTTTAGAGCAATCACGTAGGCTAGCATTCCAAGTTACAGAATAGAAACTAATGCGTTAGCTTATGGCTAATGTATATGAGAAATCCCATAGAGATGCTAGCGGTTAGCATAATCGGTAAGCAGTAGATATTTAGATGAACTTCAGTCCATTTACAAAGAGTTAGTGAGAATAGCTATTTGTTTACAAATGACTATTAAAATACTCAAAGGCTAATGTTTTCTCTCCATATAATACCGTGTAGGAAAAAACGTGACTGTCAATGCTACTTGAACAGAAGTAGCCGCATAAAATCCCAAGTAGGCTACTCTCACTGCACAAAATAAACATTAGGCTGCGTGGGACAACGTTGTGACCCACTAGTGATCACGTGACACTTGCTCTGCTGCACTCCTCCCGCATAGCCTACCTCCTGGGACTGTATGAGTCCAAGCAGGAAAATGTGCCAGAAATTGGTAATGCCTTTATTGGTTGATCTGAAACTTTACAAAATATTGGATATCATTATTGTGACTGCGCCGGGATTAGTGTGTGCTTTACCTCACTGTGTATTCACTGTGTGCCGTTTGTGTTTCACTAATTCACCGATTGGGTTAAATGCAGAGACCAAATTTCCCTCACGGGATAAAAAAAGTATATATACTTATATACTGAGTCTTCAGTGCGTGATTGAGTGTTTTTTCCCCAAAGTAATTTAAATACTCGATAATGTCAATTTGCACATCGTTAAAACAACAATCACGATATTATCGCAGGCCCACCCCTAATTATACCCCACAACTACTTTCATGATCTTGGCAGCACATTTTCTTCTCTCTCCTTCATTTTACAGTCTAATGGTTACTGACTACAACGGCTCGGGATCAAAGGTCATACGGAATCGATTAATCTGCGTTATTTTTTTTAATCAGTTATTTTTTCTCATATTATGTTATTTTGACAGCCCTAACGTTTAGCCTTCACAGTTCACACTTTTTCAAAATGGTAATCCATGAGAACACACATAACACCAAACCATACATATCTGTAGCCTGTTAGATGGAGGGTTTATGAGCGGAGTGCTCTTCATAAGAGTGGGCTTGTAGGCTACTATTTGCCTGTGCGTGGTTGTCACATGTGGTTATTCCCATAGATATTAGAAAGCTAGGTACCACATTGACTGTCGAGTTCTATTAGGTGGCATCGTAAACGCGGCCGCCATATTGGTGGGGGCAACACCTTTATTGTCTATGGGCAACACTTGCAGCCAATCACAGACACCTGCCTGATTTCCAGTCAGAGTCACATGCTCCTCCATTGGCCTCCAGTGATTGTTGCCCCCACCAAGATGGCGACGCTATTTCCGTACGATCTGGAGCCCAATGCGGTATCTAGCTTTCTAATATCTATGGTTATTCCCCTCCGACGCGCTCCCGTCTCACCTGTCGTTGAGGTTGAGCCTGACGGCAGGCGTGGCCGGCTCCTTGGCGATGGTGAGCGGGGATGCGGTGGCCAGCCGCTGTGGCGTGGGGCCTGGCACCAGGGCAGGGGAGGCGGCCGCCGCCACCACCGATGGCGTCAGCGCCCCCAGGACCACGGGGGGTCCCACCAGGGGCTTGGCCCGCAGAAGGAAAAGAAGGGGAGGCAGCGGGTCAGGGCCGGACACCGGCAGCAGCTTGGAGGCCGCGGAGAATGAGAAAACCCCGCCGGAGGAGGAGAAGGCAGGGGGGGCAGCGGAGGAGGAGAAGGCAGGGGGGGCAACAGTGGAGGCCGCAGGGGGGGCAGCAGAGCCCAGAGAGAAGATGGAGGAGGATGGAGGCGGCAGGGGGGGCAGAGCCAAAGGAGAAGCCAGTGGCAGGAGCAGGGGCAGGGGCAGGAGCTGAGACAGGGGCAGGAGCAGGGGCAGGGGCAGGGGCAGATGAGGTGGCAGTTGCAGGAGGGGGAGGTGTGGAGCTGCTGACAGGGGCACGAAGGGGCGGAAAGGTGCTGGGAGGGGCTCTCTGTGAGGTGGGGGCTGCAGCAGAAATGCCTATGAGGGAGAAGGGGAACAGGACAGGTAAGGTCAGTACAGTACAGGTAAGGCCAGTACAGTACAGTACAGTACAGGTAAGGTCAGGACAGGTAAGGTCAGTACGGTACAGTACTGGTAAGGTCAGGACAGGTAAGGTCAGTGCAGTACAGGTAAGGTCAGTACAGTACAGTACAGGTAAGGTGAGTACAGGTAAGGTCAGTACAGTACAGTACAGGTAAGGTCTGAACTCAGAATGATGGAATTAAACAGACCACTTAGACATTCACTAATCACATGCTGATGGTATGAAAATAATACAACAGCAAAGATGTGAATATACACCACCTCTATAGGGTGGGGTAGCTTAAAGGTATAATGGAGATGTGCGCGATTACCCACCCTTACTTGTGGAGACCAAAAATACTAACTTGTCAGTTAAACATTTGATTAATGTAACAAGCTAAGCACCGCAGAAAAAGTGTCAACTATCTAGAGATCTAGATATAGAGGGTCGACTGTCTGTAACGTTTGTTTGGGGAGATAAGTCGCCATCTCTGTGAGGGTCCACGATCTGTAACATTAGTTTATCTGCAACGTACATGCTAACCTACAGTAGTCTTCACAAGTAACCAGAGCTTGTCTACGGAGAGCCTGTTTACTTCCTATTCAGCCCTATTGTACCGAATTTGGTTGCAGTTCCACTGGGGATGATTGCAGGTGAGTGCAAAATAAATGGTGGTCTGTGGAGCTAGACGGCTAAATTTGTCTCACCTGATTGTCGTTGAAAAATCGCATATTTGATTGTAGTTTCTGCGAGTTCAATATGGATTATTAGGTCAAGTTGAACGAACAAGTACTTATGTTCTTTTGATTCCGTACATTTTGAGTCATCGTTGCCCATAACACGCTAGCTTCCTGCTAATGAATGACATCATTGACATTTTTGAAAGCCTTTTTAGAACAAATAAGCGACTTTAAGAAATACTCAGCAGTTTGTATTTTCTTTGCCTCCTCTTTCGAATGCAACATTGAAATTACTAGACAAAAACACACCCAGAGAGTGAAGGTGGGCTTGTGAACTTTGACAAAAAAAAGAGGCCGAACAAAATCGACACCCCCCTCCCCCTGTAAAACTGGCTGTATCTTGGAAAGTATTGATCTTACATAAGAGTAATTTACAGTGTGTCTCCTGGGTAACATAGGTACACCTGGTAATTTTTTCAGAATTTTTTGAGACCTAAGTGCGTGGGCCCTGGTTGAACTGACGTGGAACTGACCTTGAATTTCCCCTGGGGATCAATAAAGTATCTATCTATCTATCTATCTATCTATCTATCTGAATGACCCAGAGCCTTTCATCAGCATTAGACGCTATGTGTGGGCAAAACATTGTTGACTGAAGTCGATGCTTTCACCCCATAATGTTAACAGGTTTCACACACTGAACAAAAATGTTATTTTAGTGTTATTTTTTGTAATTAGATATTCATGTATTTTGTGTTTCTTTATTCAAAATCATATGCCATAAAGCCTCAAGAGCCGTTTTAACTGTGGTGTGGTTCAGAGCCACTGATCTCAAAAGAACTTGAGATCTGCTCAGAAGCAGTGCCCGTCATCTCCTTGGGCTTCTGGCGCCCCCTGCAGGTTTCCTGGGGAGTGTGCTGCTGATCGCTGGGACTTATGGCTGAAAAACAAGGTCAGCATGCGGTCCTGCACTTAACATTCCTAAGAAATTAAACTGGACGGCTGCATTGACAAAGTTGGAGTCAGAGACAGTTCAACAGCAGGTGTTTTTGGAGCCAACGCAAGCAAAGAAAACCCAAAATTGTCCAGGTCTGCCCAGAATTGACCATATTTGGTGAGATGGCCAACATATTTCAGCATCTTCTACTGGCTTAATTTTTGAGTGTACTCTGCCCATTGCGCCTTTGGCTGGGACACTGAGTTGGACCTGATGGCTACACACTAACACCACACATACACACTTTGCCAACACCACACACACACACTCTGCCTCACTCGAGTGCTTCGCTTCTAAAACTAAGGTCAGTCAGTAGATTCTGCTGTCAGCAAACATCATATCCGCTTAACTTCTCCGACACGATTGATTTGATGGCAGAGCAGAGGCAAGTAACATCCCCTATGATGACAGCCGTCAGAACGAGCTCTTCCTCTCAGACATGTTCACCAACGTCCTGCTGGCAGACTCTTTCATTAAAGAGTAGCTTTTTCTTCCTTCCTTCCAACTATACGCATACGGTGCAGAAAGTCAAAAAGTTTTTCAGACTTGGACTTAAGCTGGCTGATGGCAAGCAAGGTTGTGATGCTAGACGGTTTCTCCCAGTTTACACAAAGGGAAGAGGCAGATATTTCCCTGCGGTTTGGCCTCTCATTTACACGAAAACCTTGTTTTTATCATAGAAAACAATTATTTCTAAAAACTCTGGCCAAAGTGGAGATTTCTGATAACGCCGGTTATGTGTTGTCATGTCAACTGGGAGAAACAGGGTTTTAGGTTCTCAAACGTCACATTATACGTGCCCTTTTGGGTTGGTTGTAGACCAGGCGCGCCGCCGCGTTCTGGATCATCTGAAGTGGTTTCACTGCGCAGGCTGGGAGACCTGTCAGGAGGGCATTGCAGTAGTCAGTAATGAGATGACTATTGCCTGAACCAGAAGTTGGGTAGCATCTTGAGTCAAGTAAGTCCTGATTTTCCGTATGTTGTAGAGTCTTAAAGCGGCATGACCGGGCGACTGAGGCAACATGATCTGAAGTTTAGTTGGTTGTCGAGAACAACTCCTAGATTTTGCAGTCCTGGTAGGTGAAACAGACAGGGAGTCAAATTTGATGTTGATGTCGTGATGTATGGTAGGTTTAGCTGGGAGGACCAGCAGTTCAGTCTTTGAGAGGTTCAGCTGGAGGTGGTGTGCCTTCATCCATGTAGCTATGTCTGAGAGGCAATCCAAGATCCGTGCTGAAACCAAGGGGTCATCAGGTGGAAAGGACAGATAGAGCTGTGTGTCGTCTGCATAGCAGTGGTATGAGAAGCCATGCGAACGGATAAATCTGTCCCAAGGAGGTGGTGTAGATAGCAAAGAGAAGGGGGCGGTGTATAGAGAGAAGGATGCGGTGATTGACCGTGTCAAAGGCAGCCGATAAGTCAAGGAGAATGAGTACTGATGACCGAGCGGAAAGAGCCGTTTCGGTAGAGTGGCCGCTTTTGAACCCAGACTGATTTGGATTCAGAAGGTTATTCTGTGAAAGGAAGTCAGAGACCTGTTTGGAGACTGCTCGTTCAATGCCTTTGGATAGGAAAGGCAGGAGTGAGACAGGGCGGTAGTTCTCGACTTGAGCAGGGTTGAGAGAAGCTTTTTCTTAAATGCTTGGTGTTACCGGGCCATTTTGAGCAGCTGTTGGAAATGTGCGGAGGTTAGCGAGGCATAGATCACATGTGTGATAGCTGGAGGCGATGGTCGGGCTGATGGACTGAAGTAGGCTTGTAGGTATAGGGTCCAGCGAGCATGTGGTAGGACGGCTGCATGTCAGGAGTCTAGATACTTCACTCTCGGAGAGAGGCGTGAATGCTGAAAAAGATGTTCCAGCTTTTGTTTGTAAAAAATGAGGCGAGGGTATCTGCAGTAAGGCTGGATGGAGGAGGAGGAGGCAGCTGAGGGTTGAGTAGCGATTTGAAGGTTGAGAAAAGTTTCCGAGTGTCTGTAGCGCTGTTGATTTTGTCATTGTAGAAAGCCGTCTTAGCAGCATTGATGCTGGCTGAGAAGGAGGTCAGGAGTGTCTGGTAGTTTTTGAGGTCATCAGTTAGTTTGGATTTGTGCCATTTCCTCTCCGCAGCTCTGAGTTTGGTGCGCTGCGATCGGAGGGTATCATTTAGCCATGGATGAGAGTGTTTGGATCAAGCTGGCCTTGTGGTAAGAGGGCACAGCTCGTCTAGACACGAGGTCAGTGTGGACCAGAGCGAGTCTGTGGCCTCACTAATGTTGACGATAATAATTACCGTTTTCATTTCAAACATCATGATTATCACTGTTGATTGCTGCGGTGTGGAAACCGTGTGTTTAATCCTTCCCAGCTTCGTCCGAGCCTGCTTTTGACACACAGTAGGCCTGGCACAATGGAACAAAACTGGTACCCGACTGATTCTGTTGTCTAATTGATGGTTTTAACTACGATTCGGATTAGGCTACACCTGATTTTAAAAAGGTGGAACTTTTTCACCGCAAAATGTGCACTGTATCATGTGGCCACTCTGTGTCTTTATGCTCGCGTCCACATTAAATCCATTCCACTCACGTTATCAGGAGAATATAGTAGCCTAAAGTTTTATTTTGAACGCTTACTTTGGTCTCACTCACTGCATCCAAATAACAGAAATAGCAAACTCCAAGTTATGGTAGGGTAAGTTAAGCTATAAGCACATAGCCAATTAAACATGAAGAAAACCATTTCAGCTTGAAACTATTTCAGCTTGTGTGGGCCTATCAGTGCTTTCTGAACATATTGAACACACTTTTCGAAATACTGTGATAATACCGAAAACCGTGATCATTTTGGTCACTATAACCGTGATCATTTTGGTCACTATAACCGTGATCATTTTGGTCACTATAACCGTGATCATTTCGTGAGGTTAAATGTTACATCCCTAGTTGTCTTCTTTCTTTCCCATTTCAGCCCTGACTGACAATACAGTTGTATCGTATCGTATGTTGTACTGTATGCATGTGTTTGTGTGTCTGTGTGTGATGCATGTTGTATGCGTGTGTGTGTGTTCGATGCATGTTGTATGCATGCATGCATGCATGCATCGTGTCTGTGTTTGATGCATGTTGTATATATGCGTGCGTGTCTGTGTGTGTGTGATGCATGTTGTATACATGCATGTGTGAAATGTATGTTGTATGCATGCATGCGTGTGTGTGTGTGTGTGCGCATGTTGTATATTGCTCACCTGCGCTGGGTGGCCTCTCCCCGTCCAGGGCTAGGCTGGTTGCCGGGGCGACCAGCTGCTTGGCCCCTGGGTTCATGTTGATCATGGAGAAGGGGCACAGCACGCCGTCCGTGGACAGCATCATCAGTGTGGGGGCCGCAGGAAGCTTCTTATCGTCCGCTACAGACAACACACACACACACACACACACACTAAATTCAAACAGAACGATACATGTATGGACAAGCACACTTGTGGGTGTGAAGAGTAGTCTGGTTAAGTGCATTAATATTCTACTGCACTGCTTAGTCTGGGTTCTCTCTCTCTCTCTCTCTCTCTCAGACCTGCATTGATCTCTGTCTCTCCTCTAGCGCCCGGCGTTCGGCCCATCTCCCCTTCTCTAAGCCCGCCCGTCTCCTTCTCCAGCACGCGCCCGTCTCCCTTCTCCAGCACAGCGCCCGCCCGTCTCCCTTCTCCAGCACCGCGTCGCCCGTCTCCTTCTCCGCACCCGTCGCCCGCCCGTCTCCCCTTCACCAAGCGCAGCGTCTGTCGCCCCGCGTCGCCCGTCTCCCTTCTCCAGCACCGCGTCGCCCCGTCTCCCTTCTCCAGCACCGCGTCGCCCACGTCTCCCTTCTCCAGCACCGCGTCGCCGCCCCGTCTCCCTTCTCCAGCACCGCGTCGCCCCGTCTCCCTTCTCCAGCACCGCGTCGCCCCGTCTCCCTTCTCCAGCACCGCGTCGCCCCATCTCCCTTCTCTAGCGCCGCGCCGCCCCGTCTCCCTTCTCCAGCACCGCGCCGCCCCGTCTCCCTTCTCCAGCACCGCGCCGCCCCGTCTCCCTTCTCCAGCACCGCGTCGCCCCGTCTCCCTTCTCCAGCACCCCGGCGTGCTTAGCCCGTCGCCCTTCTCAGCACCGCGTCGCCCGTCTCCCTTCTCCAGCACCCGCGTCGCCCGTCGCCCTCTCCACCGTCTCCCCCATCTCCCTTCTCCTTCTCCGCCCAGCGCCCCACGTTCTCCCTTCTTTTTCACCAGTGCGTCTGGACCCGCAGAGGGCATCCGAGGGCTTTCAGGAGCAACACCCGTCTCCCTTCTAGACCCGGCCGAGGGCATTCCAGAGCGCCCGCCCGTCTCCTTCTCCAGCGTTAGACCCGGCAGAGGGCATTCCAGAGCAACACCGCGGTGCGTTAGACCCGGCAGAGGGCATTCCAGAGCAACACCGCGGTGCGTTAGACCCAGCAGAGGGCATTCCAGAGCAACACCGCGGTGCGTTAGACCCGGCAGAGGGCATCAGAGGGCATTCCAGAGCAGCACAGCACTTACTTGATGAGCGGATAACGGCAGGATATACGTGGCTGTCTGTCTGAGACCAATCAGGCTAGAGATGCGTCTGTGTGTGTCTGTGTGTGTCTGTGTGTGTGTAGGAGCGACATGTCCACCTGAGGTACAACACAAGGCCAATCTCAAAGTTGCTGAAGAGACACATTTAACACAACCAGCCCTCACCCACCCCCACCCAACCCCAATGCACAAGAGACTAGAACTTTCGGTGTTGTAGCACTTCCAGTGTTGTGGTGTGTAGTCAGTGGATCTGAAAGAGCTCAAGGCCCGTACTGCAGTTGTGGTGTGTAGTAGGTAGATTGTATGTATGTATGTGTGTGTGTGTGTGTGTGTGTGTGTGTACACTGCAGTTGTCTCTGGCTGTCAGTCTTCATCAGCTTCCCACTCGCCCTCCTCACCCTTCCAGACTGCGAGGGTTCACATAGTGTGATTGTGTGTGTGTGTGTGTGTGATTGTGTGTGTGTGTGTGTGTGTTACTTGGACATGTTTTAATCAAAACACACAGCGGCCAGGGTGACCTGCACCCTTCACAGCTCTTCCACCTGGTGAGGGCCTGCATGTGCAATTCAGAACGTTGGCGTGGACTTGCTGCACCCATCAGAACTGGAGTGAACACACAGGTGGCAGCTATGGCGGACTCTGTGTGTGTGTGTGTGTGTGTGTGTTACTCACAGATGTGAATCTCATCCTGACTGGTGAAGTCGATTGCGACACCCAATGGCAGTGTGTCATCACTGTTCTGAGTGACAGGAAGCTCCGCCCTGCTGGCATCCTCCAGCAGCCACAGCTCCCAATTAGTCTGAAACGCACACAAAACACACACACACACACACAATATAACATGCACACACACTCACAACCACAATATAACATGCACACACAACCACAATATAACATGCACACACAATTCAAGTTATTCGCATAGGCACACACACATAATACATACTTCCTCATTAGACACGATTATTTGGATAAAAACTGCTTCCAATTGACTAATGACTATAGCCCTCAACAAAGTACACATAAACACACACACACACACACACACACACACTTAGACTAAAATCTGAAAAAGGTATAAGAGAGATGTGGGTTTAGTTATAAAATGATAAATGAGTGAATGATGCAGATAGCTGCAGCAGTTAAAGGGCTGTGAGACACACACACACACGTTAAAGGGCTGTGAGACTGACCGCAGGCTGCTGTTTGTCCTCCTGTTTGGCGATGATGCTGACCTCAATGGAGGCTGCAGACGCAGCAAGCACCAGATCCCTGGAACAGCGGGAGACTGAGATGAGCACACACACACACACACACACACACTCACAGTACACTACACAACTCACACACACACACACTCACAGTACACTACACAACTCTCACACACACACACACACACACACTCTCACAGTACACTACACAACTCACACACACACACACACACACACACACACACTCACAGTACACTACACAACTCACACACACAAACACACACACACTACACAACTCACACACACACTCACAGTACACTACACAACTCACACACACACACACACTACACTACACTACACACTCCACAACTCACACTACACTACACACCTCACACACTAGGGACGGTCATGATTAATCAAAGATCGATAATTGATTATTAAGAATTTCGTCGATCACGTTAATTTGTTATCGATTAAACTAATGCAGGTTAGGCTAGTATGAGTCTTGAAGCAATGAAATGAGTTTCACTGTATGGCAGCAATTAAATATTTTACCATCCGGGGGCAATATTTGACGCCATAGTCAGTTACCTGAGAGCTTCCGTTTTGATTTGAAAAGTAGTCAGTTACCTGAGAGCTGCCGTTTTGATCTCAAAAGTAGGCCTAATCATGAAGAGGTCATGGTGAAGTGTGGCGTGCGACCATTTTGATTTAAAAAAATAACGACAAATCCGCTTGGAGCTCCTGTGGAATTTTGATTTCGCGATGAGGACTCTGTTTAAGAACGATGGCTTGCAGCTGTAGGTTCCGCTGCTTTTAGAGCACCGCAGCGCATAGACTACATCTTCAAGTTTAGCCTAACCAACATCCAGTTTAACTGCCACAAGTTGTTCTTCTTATAATAAAGATTTCATCGAGGAAAAACACAATGTATTCTTGTATTTCCATTGCATTTGTAATTTATAAAAAGTGAAATAAATAATGAATTTTAATATAAAAATATTAATGATTAATCGATAGTTAATTCTCCGATCGACTAAGAACATTTAATCAAATGCCCATCCCTACTACACAACTCACACGCTCACTCATGTGCATGCGCACATCCCCTGAGTCTTCATAAACATACAACAGGCGCTCTGCACTTATACAAACAAACAAAACACACACACACACACACACACACACACACACACACGTACGTACCAGTCCTCAATGTGGCAGAGGAAGTAGTGGTGCTGTCTCTCTGTGCAGGTGCCGTACACCAGGTCATTAAAGTTCAGATACCTCTCTGCCCTTTTCTCATCCTTTTTCTGGAACACACAGACAGACACACAGACAGACGCACAGACAGACACACAGACAGACACACAGACAGACACAGACAGACACACAGACACACACACAGACACACACACAGACACACACACACAGACACACACACACACAGACACACACACAATATCAATCCCTGAATAGCTGAAAGGTGAGATGTAAGCTAAACACAGATGTGTCAGCAGCAGTTGGACGAATATCAACACAGCATGCGCTAGAAAAGATCACCGTCTTCTCTCCATGCCTGCTGACTGAGGCAAGCATCACACAGGGAGGGTGGCACACACATCTGTGGTGCACTGACTGGCACAGACTGGGGAATGTGTGAACTTCGAGACCTTGGAAGTCTCTTTGAACGCAAAATACAGAAATAACACTGACAAGGTCTTTACCTTCAGCCCTGTTTGAAATGGTGAGCTACTGTTGCGCATCATACAGTATATATCGATCATAATATTATATATACTTCATTTGGCTGACGTTACCACCACCATCATATAATACCTGTTGAGTAGCTGTTGTGAATATGAGTGTGTTCTAGACAAAGATTCTTTAGAACACTGATTTAGAATGGTTAATGAACCATCTCGGTCCTAGGTCATAAATTGTTAGCCAAGGACCCCCTTGATGTGTTATTAAACCCATCGACAACACTACGGCAAATGTAAAAATACATTAAGCTAATCCTAATAATTATTTTAGCCGCAAGCACTTTGAGATGGAGCATACAATGTGTAAAAATTGCATTTGGGGCTTTCTGCTATATGAGAGCAATCATTCTACTATTATTCCCAGTCAGTATCATGGAAAATATAATGTTCAAATATGCGACAAATTAGTATAATGGCATTGTATAACAACCCTCATAGTAAAAGGTATATTTAAAAAATGTCAAATGTATTAATTTGTTGCTTTTATTTTTCCTTCCAACTTGCTGAGGCCCCCCTGGCACCCCCTCACGGCCCCCGGCCCCCACTTTGAAAACCACTGGGCTAGATCTCAAGCTGGGAGAGAGTGTTTTACGCTAAACCAGAAATGGTGAAGGAGTTCATGAAGTGTGTAGATTGTGAGTACTGTATGTGTGTGTGTGTGTGTGTGTGTGTGTGTGTGTAAGTACTGAATTCCACATATCAGGAATGATTTGGAAGCATTCTAGCTTCCTGAACACCGTGCGGGTAAGGTGTCCCATATTGTGAATGACGAGACTGTATTGTTATGCATGACTGGTGAGTTTTCCAGGTCATGAATTAGACGGTGAGTGAGTGTTTTGGACGCGACTTTTCCAGGTCATGAATTAGACGGTGAGTGAGTGTTTTGGACGCGACTCACGGGCAGGGACACGACCACAAGCTCGGGGGGCGTCTCCGGGGAGCCGTCCGCTGCTGCATACGCCACCGCAAAGTTAAAGGTGCTCAGCCACAACACGTCCAGCACTGCAGGCAAACATCACACACACACACAGAATGAAAATTCAGCATTCAAACAATTCAATGATTTAATCCAAACTGCATTAAATCCAATGAAATGAAACTCCACACTGGTCCCACATAAACAGGAGCTTCCTGATCTTCAGAGTGTTATGGAAGAGCTTCCTGGAGTGCTATGTGAGAGTGTTATGGAAGAGCTTCCTGGTTCTCAAAGTGCTATGTGAGCATGTTCTGGAGGAGCTTCCTGGTTCTGAGAGTGCTATGTGAGCGTGTTCTGGAGGAGCTTCCTGGTTCTCAAAGTGCTATGTGAGCGTGTTCTGGAGGAGCTTCCTGGTTCTGAGAGTGCTATGTGAGCGTGTTCTGGAGGAGCTTCCTGGTTCTCAAAGTGCTATGTGAGCGTGTTCTGGAGGAGCTTCCTGGTTCTCAGAGTGCTATGTGAGAGGTGCTCACCTTTAACAGGGTTGTCTGAGCTGTAGAAGCTCGGACAGGGGATCACCTTCTTCTCCTGCAGGGCCTTTTGGGGAAGAGAACGAAAGCAATGCAGTGAGGCGGTATGTGTGTTATGGCAAAAATCACAATCACCATTATTTTGGTCAAAAATGTAATCAACAATTATTCGGGGGTTATTACATAGTGATGACATACTGTGGTGTGGCATAGGCCTATTCATGGGTCCCTTTCCAGAGGTGTATACAATCAAGCACCTAGATTATGAATGCAGACTGCATGGTGCTTGATTAATACACCTGTGGAAAGGGATCTGTGGAAACCCATGAATACAGGCATTTTGGATCAAATTCAGTGACATGTTCGCTGATGATCTGATAAAAATGGCCTTTTCTTTAGAATTTTACTTCCGTCATGTTTGTAGGCTTGCCTACATCTCTGCTTGCATCTGCACTGCTTGGCCCTCTGCAGCAGCAAATTAGCAGCTTTTCTCTCTCCTCTCCTACATGTTTTCATTAGTTAGCTTTTCTCTCTCCTCTTCTACATGTTTTCATTAGTTATCTTTTCTAGGGTCACAGTAGCACTGATTGAAACCACAGGTTGATAGCTGGATGGCTAATATTTAAGTTAATCACGCTGGTATGGTGTTTAGTTTCCCCACATGTTTTCTAAGTTTTCACCATTAAATGTAATGTTTTCTCCTCTGGGTCTTGGAAAATACGTTTCATAATCCATTGGAACTGAAGGAGTAAACGATCAGTGTTCATGATTTAATAGTAACGTTCGCCTGATGCTATCCACCTGCACTAGTAGAAGTAGACTAATTGACAAGCTGTAACGTGCTGATTTCAAAAACCAAGAGTGTTTTAACGTTAGATTAGTCATCTTGTCATAACTTCTCTGAGTAGTTTGGTCACCTCGATTGATAGTAATGATAACAAACTTAGCAGTTTAACGAGCAACTAATGACCTACAGTGGGTCCCAGTTAAGTTTGGACGGGTTCCTTCATGAATCACGCACCCCATTTTCTCAGCAGAAATGGCACAAACTGCAGTTGACACAAACAACCACAAGGTGTCACTTGGGAGTTCTGCCACTTCTATTTTTGATGCGACTTGACTTAACTGCTTCCATGACGCAGTGAGCCATTACCAAACATATATGATAATACAATAGCGTGAGTTTATACATCTTATACCCTATTTGTCACGGTTACTTATAGATGTGATAGTGTAACGATAAAGTTTATGAGACTTTCAGCGGGGGCACGGAACTTAAATTGATCCACGGTAGTTTAAGCTTACACTTAAAACAGACAAAACATTCTAATATGAAAATGTAGATGCAATTGTTGTAAAATGGTGCAGCTCCTTTAAGAAAGCCCATGTGCAGCAGGGATGGATGGAAAGAAGCGAGAGGGATGTGTGTTAGAACTTAGATGCATGTGGAAAAAGTAGGCGTGCTGTTGAGACTGGGCGAGTCATATTCAAAATAATGCAAAAAATAATCCGCCCAGATAAAACCAATTATCCTCATTCATTGCAACCGCAGCATGCCTGCTTTGCCGACGTTCAAGCGAAAAAAGACATCAAAGCACCGTTTTTGCGTTTGAATGTAGCACTAATTTTTTTAAACAGCTGGACAAATGATTTAGCTAATTGATTATAGCCTGTACACCAGCAATTGTTGAACATTTACCTGTACAAGACAGTAGCCCAGCCTAACAAGCATGTTGCATGTTGTAGGCCTACTGTAGAAATTTCACTTAAATTGCAACTGCAACATGCCTGCTTGCCGACGTTCAAACGACAACGAAAAAGATATCAAAGCAACAAGAGGGTTGAGTCTGAATGACACGGAGTTCAGACTCATATTGCTCCTCATAACCATCTATAAAAAAAGTGTTTTTTCTTTTCTTTTTGAGCACGTCCGAATCCCAGGACACAACGCACTGGACCTTATAATAGGCTCGAGATATAATTCCAAAGGGGGCAGATAGGGGCCTACTGCACTTAAAACTTAAAAAGATTGAACGAAGCTTCCCGAAATTTGAAATTGCGATCAGTGACTGGCATCGGGTGAAGCTTTTCGAAGTTGAACAGGCTATTAAAAACTATTTGCGCACCTCAATGTCACAGGAGAGACTGGGCTCTCCTTCTATAAATTGAAAAAGATGTTGTGCTACCTGCAAAATGGCCTATGATTTCATTGCTGAGTTGCATTATTAAACTTTGACTAACGTTTCGATGTTTTTGACTAACCAACATCGAAACGTTAATCAAAGTTTAATAATGTGCTGCACATTTTACTAAAGAATAAAGAAAATTAAGAAGACATCTGAGCTGCACCGGCGTCTCTCCTTCTCTCTAACACTTTTTGGCTTTGGCTAAATATTTCTAAAATCATTTGAGTTTCACTAGTCACATGTTTTAACAAGGAACACTTGTTATTGAACTAATAACAGACGTGTGATGAAAATTGACTTTATTTTCCATATGGAGAAATAACATTTCTAAGCAAGGTCAATCTTGCCAAAAAAGCCCTCAAACCTGAAAACACATGAGGCAAAAGTGCAAAACATCACAAAACGAACTAAACTAACACGCGCATATTTTTGTATTGCAATCATTGTAGCCTACAGTTGTAACAGCGCGTAACAGTCGTTTTACTCCCCGTACATGCTCATTATAAAGAACGTTTAACGTGTCCCAAAAACAGCTATCAACTAATCACTAAACGTCTTATAAACAAGTATTGCCAGGAGCAACCTTGCAAAAAATTATAACAATAGGACTAGGCATTTATATGGCTCTGCTCCTGCCTAGATTCGAACTCAGAACTGCCTGAAAGTTGCAGAAATGTTCTGGAAATACGCGCATTAACCCACTCGACCGTCAGACAACGCTATCTGCTTCGAGTAGGCCTATTGGGTAGGACTGTAGCCTACACTGGTTACTGTGGCACAGTCTTGAGTGACCGAATTCGTTTTCCTTTGTCATATGAATGCTGTCATGTTGTTAACATTACTGTTAAGGAGATGCTGAAGGCAAAGGCTATATTTAACATTGTTAGTGTAGTAAAACAAAATCAGAACTATTCACAAGGTTTCTGGGCAGCATATTTATGTTCTGTAGCAAGCGAACTTCTCATGACTGCCGACAAAGTAGCCTACTGCCAGTTGACGAAGCTCTCATTTTAAAACATTACTGAGAGACAGGCACTGTACAATCAAGACATCTTGCCACTGAATCCAAAACTATATTTAACATTATGTACAAAGCTTATAGGCTACAGTGGACTAGCATGTTGCAGGGGAGGCTAAAAACACAGAGAAACGCACTGAAAACTCGGCCAATCACAGCCCTTGCTGTCAAGTGCTCCGCCCGGTTCGACCGTGGAACGCCACAGCGGACTATGCTGCCCCCAAGCAGCTGCAGTTGTTCTTACATTTCACCCAGCTGCGTGAATCACCTTGATGGTGAATGAAGTGTCAATTCTTAACTGGGACCCACTGTATTAGTAAACCGACTGCACGAGCACACACACAACCCAAAACTGCTTGAGTGGCCTGTGCACAGAGGGGAGGTGTGTGTCGAGTGTGGGGCGTAAAGAAGCAGTGTGCTGTACGAGTTGAAACTTCCTATTTTCGAAACACTCTTTCTAAAAGGAATGTGGCAAAACAATCTTTTTTTCTTGATTATACTGTTTTTGTGATCGCTTGGAGCCAGTATTGAGGTCGAAATTAAAATGTGATTAATTGCACAGTCTAACCAACTTGTGTGTACTGAATAACTGGTGTGTGTGTGTGTGTGTGTGTGTGTGTAAACTCACTGGTGTGTACTGGATGACTGTAGCATCCTGCTTCCCAGCTGCCACCTGCTTTCCTTTGGGGCTCCAGCACACTGTACACATAACATCCAAACACATCACACACACACACTTTACAGACACAAAGCCCAAACACATTGTACACACACAGCATGAAGCCCAAAATCATCACACACAAAGCCCAAAAACATCTCACACACACACACACACATACACACACACGTGTGCTGAAACTGAACAAACAGTGACAAACATTAGTACGAACATGTTGTCTGAACAGTTTAGTCGCTTTTAGTCTACACATTCCATTTCAACGGTAACCCTCGTCCAGCTCCCATGTATGCTCGCTGGGCAGCAAGGCTGAAAAGGTCAGAGGTCATGTCTTACCGCAGGTGATTCCCACGGCGGGGGGGAGCTGGGCTGTCACCTTGACCTCACTGGTGACCTCCAGGACCATCATGCTGCCGTCCGACAGACAGGCAGCCAGCATGGACGCCTGCACTGGGTTCCACTTGAGGTCCTGCACCAGGGTGCCCGAGTCACTGCCTGGCCGCAAAGACGCGAAAGGGGCCTTCTCCTGCCTGGCCTGAGGAACAGGGGACAGGAAGAACACCAAACATGATGATGCAACCCCCCCGAATTTCGTTATTTGTTTATGGTGTGATAATTGGCACGCCCTGCACATCTGGTGGTGTTACCTTGTTGAGAAAGGAGCGCACGTCGTAGAAGGCCATGGAGAGTCCTGCCTCCTCGGACATCCCGCAGGCGGACACAGTGAGCTCATCACTGCTCAGAGCCAGGTGGTGCAGGGGCAACTCCACTGGCACCTCCAGAGCTTTTACCCCCTCCACTGAGGTCAAGGGGGAAGGAGGAGAGAGTGAGAGAGAGAGAGAGAGAGAGAGAGAGAGAGAGAGGGAGAGAGGGATGGGGAGGAGGAGGGATGGGGGGGGGAGGGAGGGATGGGGGAGGGAGGGAGGGGAGGAAGAGTGGGAGAAAGAGAAAAGCAGTCAGCAGACGATTCACAAAGCATTATTTTGGAGTGGATATACTCCGTTTAACTGATTATGATTTCAATGGGCTACATACAATTTCAACAAATTCCTTGGTGCCGTGAATACACATCCCCGAGTAATGGTGTGTGTAAGTGGAATGACGGTAAGCTAGATGTCACGTGTGTAGTTACTCTCAGTGAGGAGATGAACAGCAAATGTCACAGCAGGACAAAAATGTCACTACCGTTTCATTATAATAAAGTTGAATTCAATCTAATTATATGCCACTTTAGTCAGGTCCACGTCATCGCTTCACTTACCGATTTCATTTGGGTTGCCCACGTCCTTGACGGCATCAATGATGTCCTTCGTAAAGAAAACTTTCAGTGTTCGGTCAAGCCCCACGAATGTCAGTCCAAACTTATTCGACACTGCAAGCAAATTGGATCTGTCTTTTGGTAACTCTACTGGCGAGTCAAAGACGCGGATTTTCTTCATCTGTCGGAATTGAAAATCCTGCAATGTGGAATATAAAGCAATAGCATTAGTTCATTAAGTGTTCAAATGTTCCTGCAGCACTTAAGCGTTGTGTTATAACATGTGTTTCCATCGGTACCAGTACCATGGTGTCTTGTCAATTAAGTTAGCAAGTCTTTCACCTTACATACCTTAACGCATGCTGGGCTATCACCCACCAAACAGTAAATGTAATGACCCAAACATTAACGTTATATCTGAAATCCGCATCAAATACCCTAATGACAAGACTGCAGCAATACAACTTAGCAAGAGAACATGTGTAGCTTACATGACGCGACTCGCTAACTTGAAGCGGCGCCGAATTTCAAGTTTCAAGTACGTTCAAAAACTCAGCTACCCAGTTAGCAGAGGGTATCCTTGTCTGGGACAGTAAAATAAGCTAGCTACCTAGCTAGCAAACATTAGCTGACTGTTAGCTACTTCTCACAGGATAAGCGGCTCTGTGAGATGACCTCAACATAAGCCAAATAATACAAACCTGTACACTATGCTGTCAATGCAACTACTCAATGTCTCCAAATATGTGACAATACACAAGACCAGCTAGCTAAATGTCTGTAGCTTTACAACTGCTAAGCTAACGTGTGATCATGACAGTCTAGCTAAATATCCACTCTTACCTTCATTTCCCTCTCGGGGAAAGAGTCAGGGTCGTCACTCATCTTAAATCACAGAATAGGGTGGCACCTCGGTGCCAAAAGTCAAAGATCAATACAAATTCCAACTACTTAGTATCGAAGTTTTTGAGAAAAGTACTAGTATGGTAGTAGTGTGGAGCTTTCTGTCATGCACCCATACCGCGCTCCTGTTTCGGAAATGACGCAGTTAAGGCTCATTCGACTTCAAGCAGCGCTGCGCAGATCTTGTTGAACATGATGCATGTTTGCATTGTTAAAAAGTCCGGCGTCACGTTCAGCAAGATCTGCGCAGCGCTGTATGAAGTCGAATAACCCTCATCACTAACAGAGTTTGTGATGAACTGCCTGCAGACTAAGAACAGGACTTGGTTATTTTTATTCCAGGTGTTTTTCAGTGGTCACGTAGGCTACTATACAAGTTAGTAACTATACATAAATAGTGTTCTTGATAGGAAATTACATTATTTTGATGTTCTTTGTAAAAGAAAATGCTAAAACGAATGCTAGGCAGTTAGGCTACTTTCAATAAAACCATTAGGCTAGGCTACACTAGTACAAGGTGTTCTGTTAATCATCTTTTTAATTGAATTTCCTTTTTTTTTTTTTTTTTCCACAATTTGTGTATATAATGTGGGAAAAAATGGCTATCTATAATTTCTCTATATAGGCCACTCACTCTCTCTCACACACACACACACACACACACACTAGTGAGGACATGGACATGTGGTGGTGAAGAAGGAGTTTTATTAGAAAGCAGACATTTCAGTATTGCATCTGAAAAGAAATCAGTTACTCAATAAACTACACAATGTCAATCCAAACTGAATTTGGTGGAAGAGGGAAAAACATGAACAGTTCAATGAAATCATTTATTTTGTAACATCAAAATTGGCATTTTGCTTTAGGCTTAAATTTTGTTGCTTGAGTCAGAAGGCGCGTATATAGTAGAACACTTACGTATATATAGATAATTAGGAAGGTGCGGCGCTCCATTAGATCTGCTGTATTTTACATTGAAACACTCACTTCCAAGTTTGCATGGTTACAGCCCTTTGGGGCAAAGCATGGCTCAATCCTCAAGGTTCAACAACATTTGAAAGAAATCTGACACCAGTTGATCAGCTTCTCACATCCTCAACAACCACAACCCTCCTCAGACCACCAAAACACTGAAAGAGTGGTGTGCAGTCTGTTGCCCCGGTAACCTCGAGGACCGAAGTTGGCACGACAACAACAAGCCACCAGTCTGGACTAGCACACATAAGACTAAGCAAAGCTACAAGGCAGGATTCACAGGAGCTATACGCGCCGTTCCCGGCGCCCACCAGCCTCGGCTGCCCTTTCCTTGTGATTGTCAGCGCTCTGAACACATGGCTTTGAAAGTTTGCTTTCGACCCACACCACAACTTTCACACGTATACAAAACTTTTGAAGGATATAATCATCATTCCTCTTTTTTTATATTTTAAAGTGCTGGCATTATTTCCTAGAACAAGGACACTCAAAGTTAGTGCAGTTCACTGAATGTGGTTGGACTTTACATGTGTCGTCATCAGAACACTGTAAAAAATCGTCCAATTCTACATTATTCCAAATAAATTGAGACAGTATTGGTTTGTGCTCTGGGTCATTGCTCTGAAACAAACCAAATAATTAATGGTAGCCAGTCATTTTGGTCTTGATTTGTAGTATATTTTAGCAGTAGCTGTATATGGAAAGACAATGAATGACCCAAACATTCTTTAACAAACAGTTCCCTCTGCATATACCCAATAGAGAAACTTTGGGGAAGTTTTGTGAACCAAAGCAACTACGCCTAGACCTGCATGCGCGACCTCAGTGACCCTGAGCCAGGACATCGGCGAGACACAGCCTACCGCAGCCAGAGCTCTGTCCACGTTGTGACAGAGGTTTGGTATTGCATCTACAGTGAAAGCAATTTGGTACGGTGGCGTGAACATCACCGACGCACTGCACACACGCACAGCTAAATACATTACAAATGGAGGCGGCAGAGGCTTAAGTAGCACTTGCGTGCCTTCTCTCAAACCTGTTTACAGATTTCTGTCAAGAGCCAACCACTAACCTTGACATTGTGCAAAAGCAATTACATTAGCAAGTAGTGCTGATCTTTAGAGACCAAAGGTCTATGTTTTTTTTAAGGAGAAAGCTGCAGCCACGTAAATGTACGTCAATAAATTAACGTGGTGCATACTGAACAAGTATATAGAAGCTATCACATACAGAGCTAACCCTCCGTGCTAGCCTTGACATTCTCTGAGTTCAAGCTCAGCTTCTAGTGCAACTTCACATTATTTCAGCGCTCTCGCATTTTGAGAAAAGAGTTAATAGGGGTTTGACGTGTGGGCAACTTTAACATAAACATGTTTATGTCAACTTTAACATAAACACACACATACACAAAAGTATGTGGCATTAACAAGAAAAATACAAAAAATGACAACAAATGATTTTGGGTTTAAATGAAGTAATGATGACAGGGGAAGTCTTTTTCAAACATGACATGTGAAAGGGAGAAATGACAATGCAATTTCTACTTGGCCTAATGGAGCTGTAAGCATGCATTTGTTCTCCTGTGAAGCAGGACAGGGGTTAGGGACCTCAGTATGTGTTATCCATGCCATGCTGAGAGAGGGCGTCTTACTCCTGTCAAATAAGAAAGAGGTGTACAGTTCACTACTCAGTAAGACTGCTGGCCAACTTCTTTAAAACTGCAGTATTGCGACTGAACCCCAGACATGACACTGAGAAGTTGGATTTGTTTCATTTTGGTGTGAACTATCCCTCCAGATAGAAGGGCTACCAGTTGGACTGATTTGACGAACTGTCAAAATGTAGTTGAGTGACATTTCAAAACTGCATGGTCTACTGAATATGAAAGAAAAAAAGTTAATAATTCAGTCAATTATTACAGGCTGTGATTAATTATCTACGAGAAACATATCATTTTTGAAATCCTTTACCTAGTGACCATTTCTTATAAATACTGTATGTATCCATGGCAAGCTTTAACTCTGTTGTCTCTAGATCTGTACACGTATGTTCAAGGAAATCAAACAGAACTTAAGGTTTTCACATGAATTGACACATCAATCACTACAACGGAAGATAACAAAATGGATGACTTTAGAGGAGGTTACAAGAATATCGTACAGGTCTTTTTCACTACTTGTTTCTAGAAGCGTATAGGCAGAACAGTGCTGTTTCTGCAGAAGAGCAAGCAGCAACCATCGTCTGACCTTGAAAGAATCTGCATACGCGTCAGGACAGACACGTCAAGGGTGAGGGGAGGGGCTTCTGCTGACATCGTGCAAAACAACATTTGAAATGTGTTTGAGCCTTAGTCCGCAGTGCTGTAAGCAAGCTCATGTGCAAACCCAAGAATTCAACCATCCTCTCAAATAAGGCACTGATCCAGACCTCTTGTTGTCTACATACACGACAGGGTTTCTGTCTTTCTGTGAAGAACTCAACTCTCTGCTTCTCTGTGTTTACATGAAGGATTCAACAGTTTTGTGTTGCACTGGGCTTCGTGGGAAAGCATGAAGTTTGTTTTCAAACCCCAGAAAGACATCAACAATAACAGCAACAACAACAACAGAAAAATGAAAATTGGAAGAATGAGTCAGCCGATGAGCAGCAAATGGAACCTGCATGCAGAGTTGAACATCCTCCTTGTGAGCCCAGCAGAGAAGGATAATGACGATGCTGTTTAGATTCATTATTTTCTACAGAGAAGCGCACAAAAAATAGCTGTTAAAAACATTGCCACCGGTCCTAATTAGAGGTCGTTATGCAGTGTCCCATGCCCATGGAAGACCCTTTCTTTGCCTTTCTAACTACAGTACAAAATAGACATGCCCCACATCACTGTGGACTCTGAAGCAGAGTTGGGCCGCTTCTGTCCGAGTCAGAACCTGGGTGTGACTGCACGATGTAGTCAACACACGTGTGTACGAGGCCAAAGCACCTTCTCACACTCCACACACCATTAGAGTGTTTGTGGGGCACTGGTACGTGTGTGTGTGTGTGTGTGTGTGTACTGTGAACTTGAGCAGTCCTTGAGTGTACATTCACTTGACCATGCTCCTCTTTGCCACCCCCCACCGCCCCCCCCCCCCCCTTTGCCCCTTGCCCCTAGCTGTGTGTTTGATTGTAGCTCACAAACACCCATGTAAACGTATTCAAGTTCTAGTGCAACAAAACACCCTGTGTTCCATGTGAAGAAAGCGGACCATTCCCCAACGCATCCCCCATACCCTAGATGTGCATGTTAAACAGCACATCACATCACATCGCTGCTTCACCCAGAAATGGCACAAAACTGCCTCAAATGTGAGTGGCATGCAGATCAGAGGCTCAAACAAAAGAGACTGTCTGCTTCTGATCATCAAATTTGGCAAACAAAAATGTATTGGATAATACATGTACAATGTTTCTGGTTTGTTTTTTGTGTGTGTAAGTGTGTGTGTGTGTGTGTGTGTATGTGTGTGTAAGTGTGTGTGTGTATGAAATGTATTCCACACTTTTCTGGATTGATCTATACAATTTGGAAAACGATAAAACAACAGCAAACAAATGCTTGATATCAACCTGGTTGACGTCTGTTCAGAAACCGAAGTTGTTAACCCTGCCGGGACACAGTGAAGACCCTGCACAGCCCTCGCCATGTCATGATGGAAGTTCTTAAACACCATGACTTCTGGCACCATTTTCCCTTGATGTGAGTGAGTTTGTTTTCGTCTTTGTCTGATCGTGAGAACAGTGCTTCAGGTTGAAAAGCATACACACAGTACATACATAGGGTGCTGTTTGTACTTGAGAGAGAAGGCATGACGCTCCCCACAAAAGCCACTCTCATCGGTGTCCTTCTCTCTACATGGGCCACAGCGTCGAGCAGTTCCAAACTGATGCAGAAACAAATAACACGAAACCAAAAGCAAAAGTAACACATTTGGGGAAGGGGCTCAGCGCTTGTAGTGTCACTGGGTGGCGTCCCCTCTCATCGCTGTGCTGTGCTGTGGCGGAGCGGAACGGAGCAGTGCGCTAGTCATTACTAGTCTTTGCGTGACTGTACGCCTCATTTCAACAGACACACGAGGCAGACAGTAGAAAAGACAGGGGGGGCACATGACTCTTCCTTTTAACAGTCTGTACTTGGCAGCTCCAAAAGTCAAACCACGACGGCTGGCCTGTCCCTCTGTCCTCTTCAAGTGCAAATGCAAGAAAGCCAGCAGACAAAAAAAAAACATTTGTAGTAGTTTCATCATTTAATAATTTACTGAATCAGAACCAAAATGCAAAGGCTCCGAATTGCTCACGGAAAACCTCCTACGTCGAAAAATAAAAATGATCCTGCGCATCTCACCCTCGAGCAGACAGACAGGACTTTCCTCCAGAGTCAAAGCCATAACAAATATTTCTGGATTCAGGAAAAAAAGGTGAAAAGAATCTCCCCAAACCGTCCTCAGGCGACAGCAGCAGTTTCTTTTCTTCATGAAGAGCAATTAGAGGCAGTTTGTTTGTTTTTCATTATGCATGCAAGCATTTTTGTGCATATTCTGGCAATATATTCTGAGTGCCTATGAGGGTTAGTTTCTTTGTTTGTTCTTGTTGCAGGATTGCGACTCCTAGTGCAGCTGAAGCGAGCGAGGCCTCTGCCATGTTCTCACCGCCAGTTACATCAGCGCTGTGACTCACAAGGGTGAATAAGTGAACAGCGCTGTGTGAATGTGTGTGATTCAGCAATCAGCTTGGGTGAGGTGACTACATGTTTCATGTTAAGTGTGTGTGTGTGTGTGTGTGTGTGAGAGTGTGCATGTGTGTGAGAGAGAGAGAGTGTGAATCAGCAAGCGGTGTGTATGTGGTGTGTGTACATGTGCTGTTTAGGTGTGCACGTTTGTGTGCATGTTTGTGTGTGTGTGTGTGCGTGTTTGTGTGTGTGTGTGTGTGTGAGCAAGCTTGAATCAGCAAGCAGTATGTGTGGGGTGTGTTTACAATGTGTGGTTTATGTGTTTGTGTGTGTTTTGACATCTAAACAGACACAGGCATTGCCTTGATTAATTGACTCTGGCACAGTGAGGGTTTCTAGACGCTCTGCACACAGAGGGAATCTCATAAACTATACCACGTATGCGCAGCACTTTCTCACTACAGCTAGTCATCTACAATTTAGATTATTTCTCCACTTGTGTGAAGTGCTTGGCAAATAGCTAATACAATGCTAACTGCTAAAGATACTAAATGTAGTTTATTACATACTTAGTAGTAAACTGTGTTTCAAAATCAAGGCCACTTTGAGTGATTCTGAGAACATCTCCCTCTTTCCAAGCAGTGTTCCTAGAAAGACGGATTCACTTATAAAATGTGTTTTCATTAAAACAATGTATTATTCGACTACGATCTCATCACATACCAAATGTGCACGGGCCTCACTAGGAGCCCTGCCACAGACAGAACTGGCTACTTTGTGTTGACCACTCACACACACACACACCACACATCAAGTGTGTGTTACACACTTGCTGTGTCAATGTGCAACTCGGGTGTCAGTTCCCTGGAAATGCCAAATCTGGAAATGTGAATTAGTGCCAGATCTGGGCTAGATTTGTTCAAATGTCAGTGTCTATCTATGTGTGTGTGTGTGTGTGTGTGTGTGTGTGTGTGTGTGTGTGTGTGTGTGTCTGTGTGTGTGTATGTTTATGATGGCATGTGGCATTGGGTTTATGTTTGTGTTGTATATGGCATGCAGCATTGTGTGTCTGTGTGTGTGTGTTCAGCCTTGCCTATGTTTGTTCAGAGTGAAGGTACCACTCACTAGTCTCATATAGAGCCACCTCTGCACTGCAGTATGTGTGTGTGTGTGTGTGTGTTTGCTTTCTGTGTGTGTGTGTCGGTGTGTGTGTGTGTGTGTATGTGTATGTCGTTGTGTGTTTGTTCTCTTTGTGTGTGTGTGTGTGTCAGTGTGTGTGTGTGTCGGTGTGTGTTTGTTCTCTGTGTGTCGGTGTGTGTTTGTTCTGTGTGTGTGTGTGTGTGTGTGTGTGTGTGTGTGTGTGTGTGTGTCAGTGTGTGTGTGTCAGTGTGTGTTTGTTCTGTGTGTGTGTGTGTGTTTGTTCTGTGTGTGTGTGTGTGTGTTTCTGGCGCGGGGAGGTTCCTTTGGAGAGCAGCGGTGGCTTGACGCAGGAGAAAAAGAGGGAGAAGCCGAACGGAGAGGAGGAAGAGGAGGAGAAAGAGGAGGAGGAAGAGGAGGATGAGAGGAAGATGAGCGAGGGCTAACGTTACTGCCCGTTAATCCTCAACCCTTCGGGTAACTCTGCGCTGCTCTGTCCATCTTGCAAGGCGCTCGTCCCCTCTCCGCCTGGAATGAGCGGCATTGGCATGGACCCCAGTGCCCCGTCCACCTCCTCTCCTGCCTGGTGCTGCTCCTGGTCCTCCTCCTCCACCTCCTCCTCTCCGACCCCATGGACCCCCCCGACCACCTGCTCCCCCTCAGGGGCCTCCGCGGGGGGGCTAGGGCCCGGGCTGCCCCCGTCCAGCTGGAGGTGAGTCCTCAGGTCCTTGCGTCCCTCGTACAGAGCCTTCAGCTCGGCCTCGAACGGCAGTGACAAGCCGCCCACGACCGACGACGGCCCCAGGGCCAGTCCCGTTGCCGCGGCGACGGCCACACCACCGCCACTGCGGTACACCTCCATTCCGTCGGGCAGCATGGACTTGATCTTGGGCAGCCAGCGCTTCCGCACGCGCCGCGCGTTAGTGCACATGTCCGCCGCGATCACGTTCATCTCACTCTCCTTGAAGTTGGGGGCGAAGTTCTGACAGTACACTGAGAGAGAGAGGGAGAGAGAGAGGAGAGAGAGAGGAGAGTGAGAGAGAGGAAGAGAGAAAGAAATGGAGAGAGAGAGAGAGGGAGAGAGAGAGAAGGGGGGGGAAAAGAGGGAGAGAGAGGAGGAGGAGAACGAGTGACAGGAAAAAGAGGAGAGGTGAGACACATCATTACATAATCTTAAATCTATAATCTAAATCTAATTTAACACAAAATATAAACTAAAGTGTGTAAGAGTTCATATAAATGTGATACGTATCCATCATGCAGATCACAATACACACATCCAACCAGCTTAAACTGACATTACACACACATCCAACCAGCTTAAACTGACATCATACACATCCACACTGAAATATTTAGGCACATGTAAAATAAATCAAAGCCATCAGTGGCTGTGCGTCATGACTGGTGCCATAGGACACCTGGACACTGGGGCACTCTGAAGAGGACACTCACGTTTGACAGCGTTGAGCACTCGACTGTCCAGGGGCTTCCGGCTGGGATCGCTGGTGGACGAACGGATTCCCGTCCCACAGCTGTTGGCCAGGGTGTTCCTGCGTGTGCACAAACCAGCCACCAGGGGGCCCCGTCAATACCATCCTCATATGAGAGCGCAGCCAGAGCTGAACCCCACCTCCCCCTTCAGGCCTCATTATGTGACACGGGGCTGAGGGCCACCAGACGGCACAGAACCGTCTCAACAGCAAAACACCATGGCAAGATGAATGAAGCACATTCTCTACAAGACCAGTTGCGAGAGTGTTACTGTGTTTTCAAAGCGTGCACTTGGCATAGATAGATAGATAGATAGATAGATACTTTATTGATCCCCAGCATGCACTGGGAAGGGACATTTGTGGTTAGCATGTGCAACTTCTGTAGAATGGTAAGAGACAAAACCATTCAAAAGGAGGCAATTCATCAGTGTTCCCAGCATCCATAATGGTCCACAGAACCTGTCCACACTGACCTGTCGAAGAAGGTGGCGAGCAGTCGACGCAGCAGCACCTTGTGTTTGATGCCAGCGCACAGGTGGCAGTTCATCAGCTGCCCACGCGTCATAAACACCCCAGAACCTAAAGCACAGAGAAGAGTGTGTGTTTAGGTGTGTGTGTGTGTGTGTGTGTGTGTGTATCGGTCAGTATGAATACTTTCACATGAAACACTGTATCTCTTGAGTTTTTCCAGTAATGTAGTATACTGAACGCATGTAGTAGACTGGAAGGTTGTAGTATACTGAACGCATGTAGTAGACTGGAAGGTTGTAGTAGACTGGAAGCATGTAGTAGAGTGGAAGGTTGTAGTAGACGAAGGTTGTAGTATACTGAACGCATGTAGTAGACTGAACGCATGTAGTAGACTGAACGCATATAGTATACTGAAAGGTTGTGGGTTCAATTCTCGGCTAGCCCTATTGTGCCCTTCAGCAAGGCACTTAACCCCGTTGTTCTGGTGAGACTGGCCCTTATAGTGATTGACAGATACAAGTCACTTTGGACTTTCCAAAGTGACCTTCTTGAGCACATGAGCTTTAATTTCAGTTGTAGTTCTGATTCCCCGTAGCCTGCTGTCATCAGAATAGTCCAGTAGTGACTAATGATAGCTGGAGCTATTTACAGTCGGGGGACCAGGTTTACTGACCTCATACAACTTCCATTACAGGTTCTTCCCCATGCACATTAGTTCATGCGCCTGGACATGACACACACACACACACACACACACACACACACACAGCAACTCTCACTCTCTTTCTCACACACACACACACACACACACACACACATACACTCACAGAAACCCTCTCCCTCTCTCTCATACACACACACACACTCACACACACACAAACACAACCACAGGCACTCACACAGATGCACAAACACAGGCACTCACACACACACACACACACACACACACACACACTGTCACAGTGAAGCACAGCATGGTGCTCTCCGGCCGGCTCACCTGCCACCAGCTCCAGCTTCTCTCCCGGGTCTCCCTCCGTGTAGAGCTTGGGGTGGCACCGGTACCCGATCTGACTGATGAGGCTGGCGGGCAGTGCCACCAGGTCCCTGCGCAGCAGGACGCAGTTGCGGCTCTCCAGCGAGATGGGCATGGCCGCCATCTCAGGCTTATCCTGCACTGTAGAGCACACCAATAGTGTGTTACTTACACAGCAGACACACACACACACTCTCTCTCACACACACACACACACACACACACACACACACAAAGACATACAATAAACACTAACGAGCTCACAGACGTTTACACAGCAGACACGTGCAGAAAAGGAATCAAATTCCTCTCAAGACGCCGAGGACAACATCAGATGTTTCCATGTAACGTTCTGGAAATGACATGAGGGGTTACCTCAGTGCCAAGTGCTACTAAAGTAGAAACAAGTCATCTCAAGATTGCACTGGTAGCAACATGAAGTGCTGATTTCAGAATCAGCACATAGAAAGACATATTATCCGGCTCTTCACAATGCTAGTAGAACGCTAGTAGAACGCTCTATTGACTTGAATGGGATTTCCCAACGTTCTACCCAACGCTCTTCACAATGCTAGTAGAATGCTAGCAGAACGCTCTATTGACTTGGATGGGATTTCCCAACATTCTACCGGCCAATTATATTCATGTAATTACCGCTGCATACATATAATGACCGCTGCCAATGGAAACAGGTTTTGTGTTTCTGATTCACGTCTTTTATTTCACTCTGCAAGTAGTCCGGTCACTTCTTGCAATGGAACTTCATTTAAAAGTGAAAGCAGACGGTTGATCAGCTGTGTTCTAAAGAATGTTTCAAGTTCAGCGTGTGTTGCAAACTATTTGTTTCTCAGCAAAAGCCACAACGAAACAGTAACAAATAAATGTAATATCATGTGAAGTTTCTTTTTCTTGTGTTGGCAAGTAGCCGGATAATAAGGGGAAATAAGTCCCTTCAGGGCGAAGCAAGACCAGTCCAGTTCGCCCTGTCAAAGCTTATTTTCCCGATAATGACCAGCGTTCTATACATTGTCCATTACATATAGAAATATATCAAGTGAGCAAACATCAAATGTTACTACAGGAGAAATAATAGCTAGTGATGAGGAAGATGAGGAGTGCACTGTCAAGGGATGACCACACCTTGTACAGCATGTTCACTAAAAGTGCATCTTCTACCTAGGTGCTCCACAGAGAGATTCAGGAGGTGCTTTGTTCCTACAGCAATCAGACTTTTTAATAAGAACTGCTGAAATAGAAATAATTAGAAATAACATTAGAAATAATGTCTAATCTGCTGCTATGTATTGTGTGTCTTTTCTCATGACACCCGAATATATTGACATCTGATGCTTTTTGTGAATGACTATGACTGACTCATCACTGCAGTGATGTTAAAGACCTTTTAATATGAATAACTAACTCACCACTGCAGTGATGTTAAAGACATTTTAATATGAATAACTAATTCACCACTGAGTGACATTTTGTTATGTAGAAGTGTGACTAGTAAAGCTGCTGTAAAGACCTACAGATGTATAGGAAGTGTGGTTCTAGTGTAGTGTGGTTCTAGTGTAGTGTGGTTCTAGTATAGGAAGTGTGGTTCTAGTGTGGTGTGTGGTTCTAGTGTAGTGTGGTTCTAGTATAGGAAGTGTGGTTCTAGTGTGGTGTGTGGTTCTAGTATAGGAAGTGTGGTTCTAGTGTGGTGTGTGGTTCTAATGTAGTGTGGTTCTAGTATAGGAAGTGTGGTTCTAGTGTGGTGTGGTTCTAGTATAGGAAGTGTGGTTCTAGTGTGGTGTGTGGTTCTAGTGTAGTGTGGTTCTAGTGTGGTGTGGTTCAAGTATAGGAAGTGTGGTTCTAGTGTGGTGTGTGGTTCTAGTATAGGACGTGTGGTTCTAGTGTGAGGTGGTGCATGGGACTAGGCGCTAAGTAGACATTATTAAGGATGGCAAGGCTGTCACTCATACTCTGCAGTTCAGCTTCTTTTTTGCTCTCTATGGAACTTCCTCTTTATGGAACTTCCACACAGGCTGACACAGGCGTAGTGTGTGTGTGTGTGTGTGTGTGTGTGTGTGTGTGTGTGTGTGTGTGCCCGTGTTTGGAAATACATGGAAATTAAATGGAAATCTGAATGTAAAAGAAGCCAGATGCCACATCATGCCAGTGTGTTTACGCCAGATTACCCTCAGCATTAGGGTCTTCTCCGAGTGAGTGTGTGTGTGTGTGTGTGTGTGTGTGTTTTATCGCAGCTCTCGAAGCTAAAGTTTTCATGGAAGTTAAAGCCCAGAGTGTGTGTGTGTGTGTGGTAGCATCCCCAAAGTGCAGGCGCAGTGCTTTGGCAGTCTTGCTGGTGTCATGGATACCCCTGAAGCGCCCACACTCGCGTGCCCTTGTGATGCACTTGTGCTAAATTTGCTAAAATATGGTGTGGGTGTCTTATTCTACCCCTGTGCCTCTTTTATATGACCTCTGCAAACTGTCAATCACACACACACACACACACACACACATACACATTATACACAGACACACACACATGCAAGTGCACACACAAACAC